>NC_092105.1:15696170-15748670 GCF_045679555.1 Salvelinus alpinus | reverse complement strand
ACAGAGAGAGAGAGACAGAGAGAGAGAGAGAGAGAGACAGAGAGAGAGAGAGAGAGAGACAGAGAGAGAGAGAGAGAGAGAGAGAGAGAGAGAGAGAGAGAGAGAGAGAGAGAGAGAGAGAGAGAGAGAGAGAGAGAGAGAGAGAGAGAGAGAGAGAGAGAGAGAGAGAGAGAGAGAGAGACAGAGAGAGAGAGACAGAGACAGAGAGCCAGAGACAGAGAGCCAGAGACAGAGACAGAGAGACAGAGACAGAGACAGAGAGAGAGAGAGAAAGAGAGAATGGAAGGTAAAGGAGGGGAAAAGGAGATAAACACAGACACACATTCAAACAAAAGACTAGCCTTCTATGCCCCTGCCCCTGCCTGGCTAGATGCATGCAGGTGCAATAGAGTACTGGGTCAATTGTAGTTGGAAATGGAATTTATGGCTACATTCTGATTCTATTCTGCTGCCCTGCCGTATTAGCCAATCAAATCCATCAAAAATCGAATATTCCTATGTGTGTAGGTGCAGGGGTCTACAGTATGTTGAATCACTAGAATTATTGTACTTTAACTTCCCGGCCTCACTGACTTCCATGCAGCAAGACACACACACACAGACACAGACACAGACACAGACACACACACACACACACACACACACACACACACACACACACACACACACACACACACACACACACACACACACACACACACACACACACACACACACACACACACACTTCCAGTGCGTGTATGTGTAGAATAGAATGGCTGGACTCCTGTCTGTCTGTGTGTCTGGCTAGGTTGGCTGTCAATCAAGTCTTTCAATGAGCCAGAGACGGAAAATGAGGTGTCAGGGGTCAATGACTCACTACATCGCTTTGGCAACGACTGCAGTGAAGTTCATAGCCCGCTGGGACGTTACCATAACCTGCAGTGTGTGTGTGTGTGTGTGTGTGTGTGTGTGTGTGTGTGTGTGTGTGTGTGTGTGTGTGTGTGTGTGTGTGTGTGTGTGTGTGTGTGTGTGTGTGTGTGTGTGTGTGTGTGTGTGTGTGTGTGTGTGTGTCAGGAGTTTTGAGTGAACTTCCCCTCATTCCTCTCTCTCACTTTGACCCAGTCAGTTTTGCCTCCTCTCCTCTCCTTCCTCACAGCCTCATTGCCTGCGTCCGTAATGGGTCCGCGGTCAAACGACCACCCCTCATCACTGTCAAACGCTCCCCTAAAACACTTCAGCGAGCAGGCCTTTCTAATCGACCTGGCCCGGGTATCCTGGAAGGATATTTACCTCATCCCGTCAGTAGAGGATGCCTGGTCGTTCTTTAAAAGTGCTTTCCTCACCATCTTAAATAAGCATGCCCCATTCAAAAAATGTAGAACTAAGAACAGATATAGCCCTTGGTTTACTCCAGACTTGACTGCCCTTGACCAGCACAAAAACATCCTGTTGCGTACTGCATTAGCATCGAATAGCCCCCGCGAAATGCAACTTTTCAGGAAGTCAGGAACCAATATACACAGTCAGTTAGGAAAGCCAAGGCTAGCTTTATCAAACAGAAATTTGCATCCTGTAGCACAAACTCCAAAAAGTTCTGGTACACTGTAAAGTCCATGGAGAATAAGAGCACCTCCTCCCAGCTGCCCACTGCACTGAGGCTAGGAAACACTGTCACCACCGATAAATCTACGATAATCGAGAATTTCAATAAGCTTTTTCCTACGGCTGGCCATGCTTTCCACCTGGCTACCCCTACCCCGGCCAACAGCTCTGCACCCCCTGCAGCAACTTACCCAAGCCCCCCCCCCCCCCCGTTTCTCCTTCACCCAAATCCAGACAGCTGATGTTCTGAAAGAGCTGCAAAATCTGGATCCCTACAAATCAGCTGGGCTAGACAATCTGGACCCTCTCTTTCTAAAATTATCCGCCGAAATTGTTGCAACCCCTATTATCAGCCTGTTCAACCTCTCTTTTGTGTCGTCTGAGATTCCCAAAGATTGTAAAGCTGCCACGGTCATCCCCCTCTTCAAAGGGGGAGACACTCTAGACTCAAACTGTTACAGACCTACAGTGGGGAGAACAAGTATTTGATACACTGCCGATTTTGCAGGTTTTCCTACTTACAAAGCATGTAGAGGTCTGTCATTTTTATCATAGGTACACTTCAACTGTGAGAGACGGAATCTAAAACAAAAATCCAGAAAATCACATTGTATGATTTTTAAATAATTAATTTGCATTTTATTGCATGACATAAGTATTTGATCACCTACCAACCAGTAAGAATTCCGGCTCTCACAGACCTGTTAGTTTTTCTTTAAGAAGCCCTCCTGTTCTCCACTCATTACCTGTATTAACTGCACCTGTTTGAACTCGTTACCTGTATAAAAGACACCTGTCCACACACTCAATCAAACAGATTCCAACCTCTCCACAATGGCCAAGACCAGAGAGCTGTGTAAGGACATCAGGGATAAAATTGTAGACCTGCACAAGGCTGGGATGGGCTACAGGACAATAGGCAAGCAGCTTGGTGAGAAGGAAACAACTGTTGGCGCAATTATTAGAAAATGGAAGAAGTTCAAGATGACGGTCAATCACCCTCGGTCTGGGGCTCCATGCAAGATTTCACCTCGTGGGGCATCAATGATCATGAGGAAGGTGAGGGATCAGCCCAGAACTACACGGCAGGACCTGGTCAATGACCTGAAGAGAGCTGGGACCACAGTCTCAAAGAAAACCATTAGTAACACACTACGCCGTCATGGATTAAAATCCTGCAGCGCACGCAAGGTCCCCCTGCTTAAGCCAGTGCATGTCCAGGCCCGTCTGAAGTTTGCCAATGACCATCTGGATGATCCAGAGGAGGAATGGGAGAAGGTCATGTGGTCTGATGAGACAAAAATAGAGCTTTTTGGTCTAACTCCACTCGCCGTGTTTGGAGGAAGAAGAAGTATGAGTACAACCCCAAGAACACCATCCCAACCGTGAAGCATGGAGGTGGAAACATCATTCTTTGGGGATGCTTTTCTGCAAAGGGGACAGGACGACTGCACCGTATTGAGGGGAGGATGGATGGGGCCATGTATCGCGAGATCTTGGCCAACAACCTCCTTCCCTCAGTAAGAGCATTGAAGATGGGTCGTGGCTGGGTCTTCCAGCATGACAACGACACGAAGCACACAGCCATGGCAACTAAGGAGTGGCTCCGTAAGAAGCATCTCAAGGTCCTGGAGTGGCCTAGCCAGTCTCCAGACCTGAACCCAATAGAAAAGCTTTGGAGGGAGCTGAAAGTCCGTATTGCCCAGCGACAGCCCCGAAACCTGAAGGATCTGGAGAAGATCTGTAGGGAGGAGTGGGCCAAAATCCCTGCTGCAGTGTGTGCAAACCTAGTCAAGAACTACAGGAAACGTATGATCTCTGTAATTGCAAACAAAGGTTTCTGTACCAAATATTAAGTTCTGCTTTTCTGATGTATCAAATACTTATGTCATGCAATAAAATGCAAATTAATTACTTAAAAATCATACAATGTGATTTTCTGGATTTTTGTTTTAGATTCCGTCTCTCATAGTTGAAGTGTACCTATGATAAAAATTACAGACCTCTACATGCTTTGTAAGTAGGAAAACCTGCAAAATCGGCAGTGTATCAAATACTTGTTCTCCCCACTGTATATCCATCCTGCCCTGCCTTTCTAAAGTCTTCAAAAGCCAAGTTAACAAACAGATCACCGACCATTTCGAATCCCACCGTACCTTCTCCGCTATGCAATCTGGTTTCCGAGCTGGTCATGGGTGCACCTCAGCCACGCTCAAGGTCCTAAACGATATCATAACCTCCATCGATAAAAGACAATACTGTGCAGCCGTCTTCATCGACCTGGCAAAGGCTTTCGACTCTGTCAATCACCGCATTCTTATTGGCAGACTCAATATCCTTGGTTTCTCAAATGACTGCCTCGCCTGGTTCACCAACTACTTCTCAGACAGAGTTCAGTGTGTCAAATCGGAGGGCCTGTTGTCCGGATCCTCTGGCAGTCTCTATGGGAGTGCCACAGGGTTCAATTCTCGCGCCGACTCTCTTCTCTGTATATATGAATGATGTTGCTGTTGCTGCGGGTGATTCTCTGATCCACCTCTACGCAGACGACACCATTCTGTATACTTCTGGCCCTTCTTTGGACAGTGTGTTAACAAACCTCCAAACGAGCTTCAACACCATACAACACTCCTTCTATGGCCTCCAACTGCTCTTAAATGCTCGTAAAACTAAATGCATGCTGTTCAACCTATTGCTGCCCGCACCCGTCCGCCCGCCTAGCATCACTACTCTGACTTAGAATATGTAGACATCAACAAATACCTAGGTGTCTGGTTAGACTGTAAACTCTCCTTCCAGACTCACATTAAAATTCAATCTAGAATCGGCTTCCTATTTCGCAACAAAGCCTCCTTCACTCATGCTACCAAACATACCCTCATAAAACTGGCTATCCTACCGATCCTTGACTTCGGCGATGTCATTTACAAAATAGCCTCCAACACTCTACTCAGCAAATTGGATGTAGTCTCTCACAGTGCCATCCGTTTTATCACCAAAGCTCCGTATACTACCCACCTGTAACGATCTTCGTTGGGAGAAAGAGAGGAGGACCAAAGCGCAGCGTCGTAAGTGTTCATGATGAATATTTAATGGAACAAAACTGAACACTGAAATACAAAACAATAAAGTGAACGAACTAAAACCGAAACAGTTCCGTGTGGAACACACAGACACGGAAGACAACCACCCACCAAACCCAGGTGAAAAAAGGCTACCTAAGTATGATTCTCAATCAGAGACAACTAACGACACCTGCCTCTGATTGAGAATCATACCAGGCCGAAAAACGAAAAAACCAACATAGAAAAACGAACATAGATAACCCACCCAACTCACGCCCTGACCATACTAAAACAAAGAAATAACAAAAGAACTAAGGTCAGAACGTGACAGTACCCACCCCCCCCCCCCCCCCCCCCGGACTCCGGCCGCAAAACCTGAACCTATAGGGGAGGGTCTGGGTGGGCATCTGTCCGCGGTGGCGGCTCTGGTGCTGGACGTGTACCCCACTCCACCATAGTCTTAGTCTGCTTTAGTGGCGGAAGACAACCACCCACCAAACCCAACCCTATCTGGCTGAATGCTCCCCGTAGGCCGCACTGGGCTGTGCTGGTGAACCGGGGACACCATGCGTAGGGCTGGTGCCATGTACCCCGGCCCGAGGAGACGCACTGGAGACCAGATGCGTTGAGCTGGCTTCATGGCACCTGGCTCGATGCCCACTCTAGCCCGGCCGATACAAGGCGCTGCTATGTACCGCACCGGGCTATGCCTGCTCACCGGGGACACCGTGCGCCTCACGGCATAACACGGTGCCTGCCCGGTATCTCTCTCTCCACGGTAAGCACCGTGTGCCCCCCCCCCCAAGACATTTTTGGGGCTGCCTCTTGTGCCTGTTGCGCTGCCGTGTGCGTGTCGCCAACTCCATTCTCCTGTAAACCTCCTCGCACTGCTTCAGAGAATCCCAGGCGGGCTCCGGCACTCTCCCTGGGTCGACCGACCACTTTTCTATTTCGTCCCAAGTTGTCATATAGTCCAGATCTCGCTGCTGCCCGATACCACGCTGCTTGGTCCTTTGGTGGTGGGTGGTTCTGTAACGATCTTCGTTGGGAGAAAGAGAGGAGGACCAAAGCGCAGCGTGGTAAGTGTTCATGATGAATATTTAATGGAACAAAACTGAACACTTACCACGCTGCGCTTTGGTACTCCTCTCTTTCTCCCAACGAAGATCGTTACACCACCACTGCAACCTGTATGCTCTCATTGGCTGGCCCTCGCTACATATTCGTCGCCAAACCCACTGGCTCCAGGTCATCTATCTAGTCTTTGCTAGGTAAAGCCCCGCCTTATCTCAGCTCACTGGTCACCATAGCAACACCCACCCATAGCACATGCTCCAGCAGTTATATCTCACTGGTCATCCCCAAAGCCAACACTTCGTTTGGCCGCCTTTCCTTCCAGTTCTCTGTTGCCAATGACTGGAACGAATTGCAAAAATCACTGAAGTTGGAGACGTATATATCCCTCACTAACTTTAACTTCTTATGGCTGCAGGGGCAGTATTGAGTAGCTTGGATGAAAGGTGCACAGAGGTGCCCAGAGTAAACGGCCTGCTCCTCAGTCATAGTTGCTAATATATGCATATTATTATTAGTATTGGATAGAAAACACTCTGAAGTTTTTAAAACTGTTTGAATTATGTCTGTGAGTATAACAGAACTCATATGGCAGGCAAAAACCTGAGGAAAAATCCAAACAGGAAGTGGAAATTCTGAGGCTGGTCGATTTTCAACCAAGATCCTATTGAAATCACAGCGAGATATGGATGAGTTTGCACTTCCTACGGCTTCCACTATATGTCAACAGTCTGTAGAACCTTGTCTGATGCCTCTACTGTGAAGGGGGTCCGAATGAGAGGGGAATTAGTCAGGTCTGCCATGACCTGACCATTCTTTGACCATGCGCGTTCACATGAGAGGGATCTCTGTTCCATCGCTCATCTGAAGTCAATGTAATTCTCCGGTTGGAACGTTATTCAAGATTTATGTTAAAAACATTCTAAAGATTGATTCAATACATCGTTTGACATGTTTCTACTGACTGTTACGGAACTTTCGGACATTTCGTCAGCTTTTAGTGAACGCGCTTCCTGAAGTTGGATTTGTTTACTAAAAACGCTACAAAAATAGCTATTTGGACATAAATGATGGACATTACCGAACAAAATTAACATTTCCTGTGGAAGTGGGAGTCCTGGGAGTGCATTCCGATGAAGATCAGCAAAGGTAAGTGAAGATTTATAATGCTTTTTATGAGTTTTGTTGACTGCACAATTTGGCGGGTAACTGCATGGCTTACTTTTGTGGCTGAATGCTGTTTTCAGATTATTGAATATTGTGTTTTGCCGTAAAGCTTTTTGAAATCTGACACAGCGGTTGCATTAAGAACAAGTGTATCTTTAATTCTATGTTAAACATGTATCTTTCATCAAAGTTTATGATGAGTATTTCTGTTATTTGACGTGGCTCTCTGCAATTTCTCCGGATATTTTAGAGGCATTTCTGAACATGGCGCCAATGTAAACTGAGGTTTTTGGATATAAATATGAACTTAATCGAACAAGACATACATGTATTGTGTAACATGAAGTCCTATGAGTGTCATCTGATGAAGATCATCAAAGGTTAGTGATTCATTTGATCTCTATTTGTGCTTTTTGTGACTCCTCTCTTTGGCTGGAAAAATGGCAGAATTTTTCTGTGAGTTGGTGGTGACCTAACATAATCGTTTGTGGTGCTTTCGCTGTAAAGCCTATTTGAAATCCGACACTTTGGTGGCATTAACAACAAGATTACCTTTAAAATTGTATAAAATACATGTATGTTTGAGGAATTTTAATTATGAGATTTTTGTTGTTGGAATTTGGCGCCATGCACTTTCACTGGCTGTTGTCATATCGATCCCGTTAACTGGATTGCAGCCATAAGAAGTTTTAAGCATCAGCTGTCAGAGCAGCTTCCCGATCACTGTACCTGTACACAGCCCATCTGTAAATATCCCACCCAACTACCTCATCCCCATATTGTTATATATATTTTTTGCTATTTTGCACCCCAGTATCTCTACTTGCACATCATCTTCTGCACATCTATCACTCCAGTGTTTAATTGCTAAATTGTAATTATTTTTGCCACTATGGCCTATTTATTGCCTTACCTCCCTAATCTTACTACATTTGCACTCACTGTATATCGATTTTTCTATTGTGTTACTGTTTGTTTATTCCATGTGTAACTCTGTGTTGTTGCTTTATCTTGGCCAGGCCGCAGTTGTAAATGAGAACTTGCTCTCAACTGGCCTACCTGGTTAAATAAATAAATAAAACATCCCTCTCTCTCACTTAGACCCAGGCAGTTTAGCCTCTTCTCCTTCTCCTCATCCATCTTTCACTCTCTCATCAATTCCTGTCTCCATCCATCCATCCCTCCCCTCCCTCCGTCTCCATCCATCTATCCCTCCCTCCCTCCGTCTCATCCATCCATCTCCATCCATCCCTCCCTCCGTCTCCATCCATCCATCCATCTCCATCCATCTATCCTCCCCTCTCTCCGTCTCCATCCATCTCCATCCATCCCTCCCTCCGTCTCCATCCATCCATCCATCTCCATCCATCTATCCTCCCCTCCCTCCGTCTCCATCCATCTCCATCCATCCCTCCCTCCCTCCCTCCGTCTCCATCATCAACAGACCAAGGAAGAAGAAGGACCTGCAGGAAGTCACAGCACCACGAAAGGTCCACTTAAGCCTCTGCTTCCTCCCTCCCTCCCTCCGTCTCCATCCATCACTCCTCCACAGTATTGGTCTGTCTCTAATTGTCATACAGTTCTCACAGGTTTCTCATTCCTCCCGTTTTCCCCTCTCTCCCTCTACCACCCCCTCTCTCCCCCTACCACCCCCTCTCTCCCTCTACCACCCCCTCTCTCCCTCTACCACCCTCTCTCTCCCTCACTGTAATTGTGCTTAAAAGAAAAAACTAGTTGTTAGAAGGGTATTGTGTACATTGTACTGTGTGTGCACTAAAATATGGTGGTGTGGGGGGGGGGGGTAATACCATTGGGGAAGTGCCCCAATTATCCCACACTGGGGTTCACATGGATAACATGCACTCAACCACACACACACACACACACCATAACCCGGTAAGTACAGCCTACACTGTTGGTAGAACCATTTACAATATGAACAGAACAGAAATGTTGTATTCTCAGGCAGTTAGGGTGTGTGTGTGTGTGTGTGTGTGTGTGTGTGTGTGTGTGTGTGTGTGTGTGTGTGTGTGTGTGTGTGTGTGTGTGTGTGTTGGAGGCCTTCATTGAGAGATAAGTGGCATAGAGCTACTCTGTGATAAGTGTTCAGTCAACACGTCAGGGGAGACAGGTAGCCTAGAGGTTAAGAGCGTTGGGCAAGTAACCGAAAGGTCACTGGTTCAAATCCCTGACCCGGCAAGTGGGAAAATCTGTCGTTCTACCCTTGAACATGGCAGTTAAAAACCAACAACTGTTCCCCGGGCGCCGTGGATGTCCATTAAGGCAGCCCCCCCACCTCTCTGATTCAGAGGGGTTGGGTTAAATGCGGAAGACACATTTCAGTTGAATGCATTCAGTTGTACAACTGACTAGGTATCCCCTTTGTTTGTAGCTCACAGCATTCTGTCACACACAGTTAGCTTGGATACTCAGTCCCTATAGGTAGTCCTCTAACCATATATCCACTGCTTGGAGTCAAATCTGCTGCTTATGGCTGTTTGATTTGGATTAACATGGTTCATTAACCCAATGTACCAACACTGTCAGACTCATTACACCCACTCCTCCGTCCAATGTTCTCTCCCTCCTTCTATCCCCATCCGTGGACAAGACCTCTCTCTCTCTCCGGCTGGGTTGGAGTAATTCTAGAGATAATTTTAGGATAATCTCCCATCAAACGTCTCGGAGTGCTGCCACCCTGTTTTCCCACTGCCTGATTACCAGCCTCACTGTGCCAGCCACTTCTGCTGACCGTTGTCACACACACATGCTTCCACGCACAAACAAACACACTGGGTTTAACTGTGTTACACACACAAACATTGGGTTTAACTGTGTTACACACAGAATTCCAAGCCTGCCAACCATTGGCATTACTGCTACTGCCAACACTCACTCAACTGCATACAAATAAATAAACACACACACATTTTGCTGGGAGGAGTCACTACTGGGATGTTTGTTTGCCACCTAGTGGTAGAATTTACAACATGCATTTACAACTCATTCTACACTCCTAGAAGGATTTAATTTATTGACCAACACTGCCACCTGGTGCCAAGATATCAGCGTTACTACATGAGTGGCTTCAGATAGCGCTCTAGCTTCATCCTACCCTCCTCCAGTCCTAATCATAGCCATTAGAGGGAGACTGATGTCCTCTAACTCCAACATGCACATGGAGTGTCTCATGGCTGTTTAAAGACGTACTCAGAAATGTCACATCTCACTCACACAGAACTCTCAGAGATGCTTTCTTCTGGACCACGATACAATGTTCACTCCCTCTTCTCTCCTCTCCCCTCTTCTCTCCTCCTTTTCTCTCTTCTCCTCTTGTCTCTCCTCATCTTTTCTCTTCTTCTCTCCTCTTCTCTAGTAATGAAAGGTACAGTCACTGGGGTCTATCTTTCTTTCAGCTGCATAACACGTTCAACAACACTTTCTTCTGTCCATCCATTGAGAATAGGTCAAGTGAATATTCTCTCTAACTCCCCTGAGTTTAAAGTATGCACATCCAACAAACTGAAAGCACAACCACAGGTGCAGGGAACACTAAATACCCCATGGGAAGAGAAAATACATACCGTACCTGCAGACTCTGACTGCTCCGCTCCCATTTCAATCAAAATATATTTTTCAGATTTAATTCCACCTGATATTCTCAGTGAGGGAAGTATCCCATCAGAAGTATCCAGTCATTCAGAAGTATCCCATCATTCAGAGGAATCCCATCGGTCAGGGCTGAAGCTTTTTGAATTGAGTGATTCTCTTAACTTTCCAAAGCAGGGAGAAACAGTAACACATGTTCAGCTCTATGTCTCTATCTTCAGCCCTGTGTCTGCTCTGACAGAATACACTCAGCCATAGAGCTCCCTCTGACCTAAAGTTTAGCTGGAGAGAGAAATGGCAAAGAGAGAGAGGAGAGAAAATAACACTGCCAGCAGCTTCTGACCAACCACCAGCTCACGAATCTGTAAGTCTGTCCTTCTGTCATGCCCTGACTCCTTTAATGAAGTCACACACTGTCTTCCCCGAGCCCTGTCTGCTCTACACTACATATCATCCAATCATATTTTACTTCTCTCAACTCCTGACTGAGACACTGTCTGCTGTTGTCCAGAGCCACTCACTCGCTATACCTCTGCTGTCCCTGTCTTTCATATCACTCCTCCTATCATCTCTTCTCTCCCATCTCTCTTCTTCTCTCCCCATTCTCATATACGCTCCACCAGTGTTCTACTGCCTTCTCTGTCTCCAGCAGACTGCATATGTTATTATTAATGGCCTCCCTGCCTATTGTTTCTGAATTACCAGCGCTGCCGACCAAACAAAGACTAGTTTCATAAGAAACCTCCATTTCATTTCAGCTCCAATTAGATAGGAGGCTAAAGAATAGAGGTGGACCGGCCGCGGCCTCTAAGGATGGCAGGCCCCATTCAGAGCCATTCAATGGAGCCTTATTGCTTTCCTTGACAAAGGGAGCACGTGGATGGGCTTTTCAGACTAGAAGACACAGAACAGAAGTGACTAAGAAGAGAAGACAGTGTTCGGTACAATAACAAACCTTTAAAGGGAAATACAGTGTGTTCTCTTATCCTTCCATCCATCAATTCATCCTTCACTTCTTCTCTCTCTTTCATTCTTTCTGGTGTGTGTATTGTAAGGACTAGAAATTAATGACAGACCGTTGAAAGAGAGGAAGAGAAAGGAGAAGAGGAAGAGAAAGGACAGCTCAGGTCTTCACAATACATGTAATCTCTAAATGATCAATGGCCGTTTAATACATAGAGAGGAGAATGTGTGTGTGTGTGTTGTGTGTGCGCGTCCACAGCTGATTGATTTACGGCTTTGAAAAGAGAGAAAAAGAAAGAAAGAAAGGAGAGAGTGAGATGCTTTTACAGAACTTCACAATAGTCCAGAGCACATTGTGAAGCTGCCAGTGACTGGCTGGTACTTTCTCTCTGAGTAAAAAGAGGGAGATTGATAAAAGAGAGAGAGAGGGAGAAAGAGAGAGAAAGAGGGAGAGTATTCCAGATCAAATTAAAACACCGTGACTAAGAATGACCCTTTCCAGTCTCTCCTACTGTTAATAAAACAAAAACAAAGAAAACATTTGAGTCCTGGCTAGAATCGATCTGTGTTAGATCTGGGTGTTTCTTTGTATTTATGCAGGAATATTGAACAGAACACAAAGGATGACTTTAGCCAATCAGGGAACACGGTGATGGAGGTACGTTGATAAAATATGACATCAAAGCCTTTGAGGCGACACCAGCAGAATTACAGCCCTTCCCTTAGAAACCAAAACAGGAGAGTCCGACCACACAAAGGGCTTTGATAGGCTTGTTGCGTGTGTGTGTGTGTGCCAACCTTCATTCCTTTGACAGGTAAGAGAGGAAGGATCATCAACATCATCGTTACCAGCCTGCTCCCAAGCCTTCATATCATGTTGCCTCATAAATACCTGTAGAATGCAACTCTTACCTTTCAACCAGACAGACAGTCTACACAACATGATCACATCTCCTGCACTCCCTTAGTACCCAGTCCGTACTCCCTTAGTACCCAGTCCGTACTCCCTTAGTACCCAGTCCGCACTCCCTTAGTACCCAGTCCGCACTCCCTTAGTACCCAGTCCGCACTCCCTTAGTACCCAGTCCGCACTCCCTTAGTACCCAGTCCGTACTCCCTTAGTACCCAGTCTGTACTCCACAAGTACCCAGTCTGTACTCCACAAGTACCCAGTCTGTACTCCCTTAGTACCCAGTCCGTACTCCCTTAGTACCCAGTCCGCACTCCCTTAGTACCCAGTCCGTACTCCCTTAGTACCCAGTCTGTACTCCACAAGTACCCAGTCTGTACTCCACAAGTACCCAGCCTGTACTCCCTTAGTACCCAGTCTGCACTCCCTTAGTACCCAGTCCGTACTCCCTTAGTACCCAGTCTGTACTCCACAAGTACCCAGTCTGTACTCCCTTAGTACCCAGTCCGCACTCCCTTAGCACCCAGTCTGTACTCCCTTAGTACCCAGTCTGTACTCCCTTAGTACCCAGTCTGTACTCCCTTAGTACCCAGTCTGTACTCCCTTAGTACCCGGTCTGCACTCCCTTAGTACCCAGTCCCTTAGGAGTGGTGGATGAGTTGTGAATGTAAAGAGCTTTGAGCACCTGGAAAAGTGCTACATCATCATCAGCATCATCAGCATCATCAGCATCCCTTTCAGAGTCTTCCTGCAGTACAAACATGAGGGTTGGAGTTGCTCTCCTAAAAACACATTTATTTCTCCAAAGGCACATTCCTCAGCAGTGCTCATATTTACATCAATACCGTACCAAAACCAGTCAGTACCAATTAATACCGTACCAATACCAGTCAGTACCAATACCAGTCAATACCAATACCAGTCAGTACCAATACCAGTCAGTCCATTTCTGTACAAATCCCTTCTGACCCACCGGTCAGTGACAACACAAGGTTTAATAGGCAGGCTGTCAGGGGTCCAGGCCTTACACAGAAGACCACAACACATTACATAATGGCAATACATCCAAATGGGTGGATTTCATAGTAATGAATAACAGTAGACAAGAGGTGAAATGATGAGTTGTTTTTGTACAGTACCATTAGAGCTGTATTGCATTTATAAACAGGGAGGGAGGGAGGGAGGGATACAGTACCTAGTCAGTTTACAACTGAAATGTGTCTTCCACATTTAACCCCTATGAATCAGAGAGGTGCGGGGAGCTGCCTTCATCAACATCCAGGTCATCTGAGCCCAGGAAGCAGTTGTTGTTGGGGGTTAACTGCCTTGCTCAAGAGCAGAACGGCTCAGCGATTCAAATCAGCAACCTTTCGGTTACTGGCCAGACACTCTTAAACGCTCGGCGCCACTCCAGGTCCATGTTAGTTCACGGATGGATCCAAAGACATTCCTCATTATTATAGGTGGGGCTAGGAGTATTTCCTAGCCACATGACCTGAGTGAAAAAAACTTGGGGCCCTAGCTCAACACACACACACATAACCATGTATCTGCACTCAATCATATCTGCACTCAATCATAAGTTAGTCTCGTCCCAGGTGTGGTTATTCATACTCTGTGACACCCTCCGGACAACCTTATCCAGCTCTTTCCGTGCCCTCTGCTCCTCCTCCAGCGACCTCTTCATCTTCTTATTGTCCTGTTGAGGGGTCAAAGGTCAGCTTAATATGCCACAAAGCATTCGTTTGGTAGTTTTACTACTTCATCTGTCATAACAGTGTAATGTCAAGTGTCGCGTGCCGTAATGAGTTGTCATAGGCCTGTCTTAAGCCAGCATAATGGGGACACAGAGGGGACATTCACCTGTTGGAGCTCCTGTACCTCGTCCCTCAGGGCGTACACTACATCCTCCAGGCTCCTTCAACACAACACAGACGGTTAACACCATCCTAGAGAAAAATACATTATCATATACAGTAGGGCTGGGCGATAAATCAATATCAATAATTATCGAGGTAATTACTTCCCTCAACAACAATATAAAAACGTTTAGATTCCTTTTCGATAATGTGGATATAGAACAATTAGGTACAGCAGTCCAGTTCACCTCTGTGACGCAGCAGGAACGTGCGGAGAAGTCTGGTAATACGACAAACCTTTTTCACCATCTGAAGAAAAATCACTCTTTGGAACATGCAGGGAGTTTGAGTTTGCGCCACGGTATTGATAAACACCCCTCAAGCACCAGCCAATCTAGGGATGTTTGCCCGAAGCAGTCAACACTGACAGCGTTTATGCCCTACGAGCAAACATCGAAAAGACAAAGACATCACAAATGCTATTATGCATTGTATTGCTAAGGACATGCTACCAACTAGCACAAACGAAAAGGAAGGTTTCAAGAGGCTTATCTATTTAATTGACCCCAGGAACGTGCTCCCTGGCCACAAACATTTCTCTCACCGCACTGCCTAAACTCTACACCGAGTGTAGGGGAAAGTTGAGGAACAGCTCAAGACAGATTTGATGTACTTTGCTACTACTACCGATCTGTGGTCTAGTCACACGTCAGAGCCTTACATTAGACTCACTATCCACTATATTGACAAAGAGTGGAATCTTCTAAATAAATGCCTTCAAACATCATACTTTCCCGACGACCACACGGGTGAAGCTATAGCAGAGGGGCTCATTGACGCTCTGCCTCCTGGGGACTCAGTCAAGACAGACGGGTCTGCATTACAAACGGATAGTGGTACAAACGTGGTGAAGGCCGGACGTGGTGAAGGCCGCTCAAATCAACAAATGGACCCGACTGCAGTGTTTTGGACATCGTCTGCACTTGGCCATTGGTAAGTAACCTTGTCAATTGTGTATATTGAAGTGATTGGTTAGATGAAACTAAATTCCATTAACTGATTAAGTTAAATATTACATTTGTACACAATTAAAGGGATTATTGTGATTGTAACATTTTCTTAATTTCTCTTAGAGAAAGTGTAGAGACAAACGGGTGGATTGAGCAATTGGAGTGTGTAAGAAAGTGGTAGCTGCTTTTTCCTATTGGTGGACAAAGAAGAGACCTGGCAGTTGGTCAAAAAGAACACAACCTACCCCAGCACAAGTTGGTGACAGAGTCGCCTACCAGGTGGGATCACTTCGAAAGATGGTGCAAAGAGTACTGGAGCAGAAAGCCATTTCACAGGTCTGGTCCAGTGACAAGAAGACCCGGCACATCCTCCCACCTACACAGATATAGATGTTCTTGAGTCCTTCAACCAGGCATTGACCCCACTCCTAGAATTCACAGATGCTCTGTCTGGTGAGTCTTATGTCTTACCTGAAGCCAGTACTACACCTGTTCAATACAGAGGTCATGAAACCAGATGATGGTGAAACAGAGCTCGCTCAAACCATCAAAACGGTAGTCATGGACTATCTGAATGAGAGAGGTCTTACTGAAATCCAGCTGGTAGACAAGGAACTCAGCTGCTACATTCAGTCTTCTGATGCTGACAGTGAAACCAATCAAAACACTTTCCCAAAGTCATCCACCTGCCAAAACGCTGTGCATTCCTGCCACCAGCTCCCCCTAAGAGCGTGTTTTTAGCACAGGTGGCAACATGGTGACCTGCCATAGGGCAGCTTTAAAGCCAGAGACCGTAGACAGACTTGTCTTTCTTGCTTGTAACTTGTAAGACAACAACTACCCCAACTTCAACTGTGATGTACCATTAGTCTAACAGTTATAAACATCTACCCAACTTCAACTGTGATGTACCATTAGTCTAACAGTTATAAACATCTACCCAACTTCAACTGTGATGTACCATTAGTCTAACAGTTATAAACATCTACCCAACATCAACTGTGATGTACCATTAGTCTAACAGTTATAAACATCTACCCAACTTCAACTGTGATGTACCATTAGTCTAACAGTTATAAACATCTACCCAACTTCAACTGTGATGTACCATTAGTCTAACAGTTATAAACATCTACCCAACTTCAACTGTGATGTACCATTAGTCTAACAGTTATAAGGTATATTGACTTGCACTATTTGTTTTTTTCTTTTTTATTTCTTGTTCATAACTTGTCAGGGTTTATAGCTAATGTTAGTTAGTGTTAATGTTATTTGTGAGTTCTTCTATTTCTGACAATAAATAAGAAACATTAAAGTCTTTGGGTTGTCCAGGCAGGCTTGAGTCTGAAGCAGAAATGACCCCTTTAAACATTATTGGATTAATATCGTGATAATTATCATTATCGAATGAAAAGAAAATGGTGATAATTTATTTGCCATATCGCCCAGCCCTAATATACAGTGCATTGGGAAAGTATTCAGACTCCTTAACTTTTTCCGCAGTTTGTGACGTTACAGCCGTATTATAAAATTGACTAAATTGTTTTTTTCCCCACTTCAATCTACACACAATACCCCATAATGACAAAGCAAAAACAGGTTTTTAGAATTTTTTGCTGATTTATAAAAAATAAAGAACTTAAAATATCACATTTACATGAGTCTTCAGATCCTTTACTCAGTACTTTGTTGAAGCACCTTTGGCAGCGATTACAGCCTTGAGTCTTCTTGGGTATGACGCTACAAGCTTGGCACACCTGTATTTGGGGAGTTTCTCCCATTCTTCTTTGCAGATCCTCTCAAGCCCTGTCAGGTTGGATGGGGACTGTCGCTAAATAGCTATTTTCAGGTCTCTCCAGAGATGGATTTAAGTCTGGGCTCTGGCTGGGCCACTCAAGGACAAGCTCGAGACTCGTCCCTAAGCCCCTCCTGCATTGTCTTGGCTGTGTGCTTAGCGTCATTGTCCTGTTGGAAGGTGAACCTTCGCCCCAGTCTGAGGTCCTGGGCTGGTTTCCATCGAGGATCTCTCTGAACTTTGCTATGTTCATCTGCCGCTGAAAAACATCTCCACAGCATGATGCTGCCACCACCATGCTTCACCATAGGGATGGTGCCAGGTCTCCTCCAGACGTGACGCTTGGTATTCAGGCCAAAGAGTTCAATCTTGGTTTCATCAGACCAGAGAATCTTGTTTCTCATAGTCTGAGAGTCTTTAGGTGCGTTTTGGCAAACTCCTGTGCCTTTTACTGAGGAGCGGCTTCCGTCTGGTCACTCTACCATAAAGGCCTGATTGGTGGAGTGTTGTAGAGATGGTTGTCCTTCTGGAATGTTTTCCCATCTCCACTGAGGAACTCTAGAGCTCTGTCAGAGTGACCATCGGGTTCTGGGTTCGAGTCCAGGCTCTGTCGCAGCCGGCCGTGACCGGGAGACCCATGGGGTGGCGCACAATTGGCCCAGCGTCGTCCGGGTTAGGCCGGCAGGGATGTCCTTGTCCCATCGCACACTAGCGACTCCGGTGGCGGGCCAGGTGCAGTGCACGCTGACACGGTCACCAGGTGTACAGTATTTCCTCCTCCACATTGGTGCGGCTGGCTTCCGGGTTAAGTGGGCATTGTGTCAATAAGCAGTGCAGCCTGGTTGGGTTGTGTTTCGGGGGACGCACGGCTCTCGACCTTCACCTCTTCCGAGTCCGTACGAGAGTTGCCGCAATAAGACAAGACTGTAACTACCAATTGGAAACAATGAAATATGGGAGAAAAAGGGAAGGATTTTTTGTTTGTTTAATAAATAAAAAGAGTGACCATTGGGTACTTGCTCCTCCCTGACCAATGCCCTTCTCCCCTGATTGGTCAGTTTGGCCGGGCAGCCAGAGTCTTGGTGGTTCCAAACTTCTTCCATTTAAGAATGATGGAGGTCACTGTGTTCTTGGGGACCTTCAATGCTGCAGAAATGTTTGGTACCCTTTCCCAGATATGTCTCGGTGCTCTATGGACAATTGCTTCGACCTCATGGCTTGGTGTTTGCTCTGACATTCACTGTCAACTGTGGGACCTTATATAGACAGGTGTGTGCCTTTCCAAATCATGTCCAATCAATTGAATTTACCACAGTTGGATTCCAATCAAGTTGTCGAAACATCTCAAGAATGGAAACAGGATGCAGCTGAGCTCAATTTTGAGTCTCATAGAAAAGGTTCTGAATAGTTATGTAAATAAGGTATTTCTGTTTTTCATTTTTAATACATTTGCCAAATTTTCTGAAAATCTGTTTATTCGCTTTGTCATTATGGGGTTTTGTGTGCTGAACATTTTTATTTATTTAATCAATTCTAGAAAAAGGCTGTAACGTAACAAAATGTGGAAAAAGTCAATGAGTCTGAATACTTTCTGAAGGCACTGTATGTATGCACACAGTACTGCACTAGTCTACACACTAACTAACACACTTAACCATCCAGAAACAGAAGCCTTCAGATGAGAACACCATCTCACTGCAGAACATGACTGAAACTGTGAAGGGTTACCAAGATATTCAGCCCTGACCAAAACGAAGAAGGGGGGAGGAGGAGGAAGATGAGGTGGAAAGGAGATGGGAGAGGTGGGGAGTAGGAGAAGATGGAAAAGGGAGGAAGAAGAGGAGGAAGTGGGGAGGGGAGTAGGAGAAGGAGGAAGAGGAGAAGGAGGAGGAAGACAAGGAGGAGGAGGACGAAAAGTAGGAGGGAGAAGAGGAGGTGGAAGAAGAGGAAGAGGAGGGAAGGAGAAGGTCTTACTTCTCTCCAAACACAGAATGTCTGTTGCTCATCGTCTCCTCCATGATGATCTCCTCTCCGGGGATGATGACCTGCAGTCCTGTATCACTCCGCGTCGCCCCTGTTCCAGACAAACACAACACACTAGATACACTGATCTAAGGTCTGTTTGGACTTCCAACTCCTAATGGCTGGTTAGAATTGTGGTAGAGTAAGCTGATCCTAGATCTGTGCCTTAGGTCAACTTCTACCCACAGCAGTTTAGCTAACATAAGTGACTGAGTTCCTGGTTGGTGATTGATTACATGATAAGAAAAGCAAAACGAGGACACAAACACATGAGACTGGAGAGGCCGTGGGTTAGTTAGTCATGCACAGAACGACGAGACACAATGACAGAAGGACAGAGGAGCCATGTTGGAGAGGAAGAACAGCAGGAGGATGAGAGAGAGGCGTATTACTTCTTCATCATCCTGATCCATTCACCCCTCATTGGTTTTACCTCACCACACCCCTGGCTGTTGCAGACACAAATAAAACAACAACAAGAATACAGCGTATACTCATGAGAGAAAAGATACCATTTTGTTTTCACATTTCCTGTTCTAATAGTTTAGCCTGGAGTCTTGTTGACAGTGACATCCAACACAGTGAAATAAGGTTCTGACAAACACCCCAAATACCAACCGCTAACAAAAGACAGATTTATTCACAACTCAATGATACAGTGTTTGGGACCTCTTGTCATATACAGTACCAGTCAAAAGTTTGGACACACCCACTCATTCAAGGGTTTTTCTTTATTTTTACTATTTTCTACATTGTAGAATAATAGTGAAGACATCAAAACTATGAAATAACACATATGGAATCATGTAGTAACCAAAAAAGTGTTAAACGAATCAAAATATATTTTAGATTCTTCAAAGTAGCCACCCTTTGCCTTGATGACAGCATTGCACACTCTTGGCATTCTCTCAACCAGCTTAATCTGGAATGCTTTTCCAACAGTCTTGAAGGAGTTCACACATATGTTGAGCACTTGTTGGCTGCTTTTCCTTCCCTCTGCAGTACAAATCATCCCAAACCAACTCAATTGGGTTGAGGTCTGTGATTGTGGAAGCCAGGTCATCTGATGCAGCACTCCATAACTTTCCTTCTTGGTCAAATAGCCTTTACACAGCCTGGAGCTGTGTTTTGGGTTATTGTCCTGTTGAAAAACAAATGATAGTGGGACTAAGTGCAAACCAGATGGGATGCTGGTGAAGTGTGCCTTTAATTCAAATAAATCACCAGTGTCACCAGAAAAGCACCCCCACACAATCACACCTCCTCCTCCATGCTTCACAATGGGAACCACACACGTGGAGATCATCCGTTCACCTACTCTGCATCTCACAAAGACACAATGGTTGGTAACAAAAATCTCAAATTTGGGCTCATCAGTCCAAAAGGACAGATTTCCACCGGTCTAATGTCCATTGCTCGTCTTTCTTGGCCCAAGCAAGTCTCATGTTCTTATTTGTGTCCTTTAGTAGTGGTTTCTTTGCAGCAATTCAACCGTGAAGGCCTGATTCACGCGGTCTCCTCTGAACAGTTGATGTTGAGATGTGTCTGTTACTTGAACTCTGCTAACCATTTATTTGGGCTGCAATTTCTGAGGCTGGTAACTCTAATGAACTTATCCTCTGCAGCAGAGGTAACTCTGGGTCTTCCTTTCCTGTGGCGGTCCTCATGAGAGCCAGTTTCATCATAGCGCTTGATGGTTTTTGTGACTGCACTTGAAGAAACTTTTCTTTAAATTTTCCAGATTGACTGAGCTTCATGTCTTAAAGTGATGATGGACTGTCATTTCTCTTTGCTTATTTGAGCTGTTCTTGCCATAATATGGACTTGGTCGTTAACCAAATATGGCTATCTTCTGTATACCACCCTGACCTTGTCAGAACACAAACAACTGGCTCAAACGCATTAAGAAGGAAATAAGTTCCACAAATTAATATTAAGAAGGCACAACTGTTAATTGAAATGCATTCCAGGTGACTACCTCATTAAGCTGGTTGAGAAAATGGCAAGAGTTTGCAAAGCTGTCATCAAGGCAAAGGGTGGCTACTTTGAAGAATCTCAAATATAACATATCTTTTGATTTGTTTAAAACTTTTTTGGTTACTACATGATTCCATATGTGTTATTTCATAGTTTTGATGTCTTCACTATTATTCTACAATGTAGAAAATAGTAAAAATAAAGAAAAACCCTGGAATGAGTAGGTGTGTCTAAACTTTTGACTGGTAGTATACATCAGTCTGTATATATTGTAGGTTTCTAGGTAGTTACAGTAGGTATGTAGGTAAGATAGGTAGGTAGGACATTTTGATCACAGGTGTGGGATAGGTCCTATACATCATTGGAGCATACAGAGGACACAGTTGGACAAAGCAGTCACTTCACCCTGCCTCTCAGTTTTTGCATTTCTTTAGTTTTTTTCCAACCACAGAATACACTGCAGTCACATGACCTGACCAACCACAGAATACACTGCAGTCACATGACCTGACCAACCACAGAATACACTGCAGTCACATGACCTGACCAACCACAGAATACACTGCAGTCACATGACCTGACCAACCACAGAATACACTGCAGTCACAAAGTAGAAGACACAACACGAGGACAGTCATATTCTTAGCTCAAATACTGATAGAACCACTGTTTGGCTTATTATTTTGTTCTATTGACATCCACTATGTACAAAAAGGAGATCATTTGTTCTATTGACATCCACTATGTACAAAAAGGAGATCATTTGTTCTAGTTCATGTTGATCTGTGTTGATTAATAAGTATGTCACATATGACCTGTCCCACAAGACTAAGTTCTCTTTTGGTTGACACTTCCTCAACACTGACATTGTAGATTTACAGTATGGATGAGCTGTACTGTACAGGGGCACTCAATATCTATGGCAAGCGTAATTACTAGGCTACACCATCCACAGTTTGATGTTATACACACACTGGGGTGGTTGGCTGGTAAGAGGAGGTACAGAAACTGTTCATAGTTAACACATTTCAATGCTCTACCACAGAGGTGGTGCACAAATGAATCCCAACCTCACATGCTCAATGCCCAGTATAAACGCTGATACCATTTCACCATCATGTAGACAGAGGTTAACTGTATGTTCCACTAATCGGTTGTAGACATTGACATACACGGTGAAATTAAAATAATACTAATCACATATGTTATACAAAATAATTTAGGTAAAATAAAACAAATGATTTGTAGAAATATATAAATAACAAAGCCATTTATTCCATATATTGTTAGAATAACTGTGGAGAGAGAGGGCTAATCTGCAGAGAGAGAGAAGACTGATCTGCAGAGAGAAGACTGATCTGCAGAGAGAGAAAAGACTGACCTGCAGAGAGAAGACTGATCTGCAGAGAGAGAGAAGACTGATCTGCAGAGAGAGAGAAGACTGATCTGCGGAGAGAGAGAAGACTGATCTGCAGAGAGAAGACTGATCTGCAGAGAGAGAGAAGACTGATCTGCGGAGAGAGAAGACTGATCTGCAGAGAGAGAAGACTGATCTGCAGAGAGAGAAGACTGATCTGCGGAGAGAGAAGACTGATCTGCGGAGAGAGAAGACTGATCTGCAGAGAGAGAAGACTGATCTGCGGAGAGAGAGAAGACTGATCTGCAGAGAGAGAAGACTGATCTGCAGAGAGAGAGAAGACTGATCTGCAGAGAGAGAGAAGACTGATCTGCAGAGAGAGAGAAGACTGATCTGCGGAGAGAGAGAAGACTGATCTGCGGAGAGAGAGAAGACTGATCTGCGGAGAGAGAAGACTGATCTGCGGAGAGAGAAGACTGATCTGCGGAGAGAGAGAAGACTAATTTGAAGTGGACAGTAAACTGGGCCCAGTTTTTCAAAAGTTATCTATCTGGAATTCGGCTATCGGATAGGATTAAATGCATAGGAATAGAATAAATTGAACGGGTGTCCCCATTCAAGTCAATGATCTGTCCATTCTATTTCTATGCATTTAATCCTATCCAATAGCTGATCCAATAGCCGGAATCCAGATAACTTTTGAAATACTGTCCCCTGGGAATTCTTACCGTGGCATAAGGAAATCCTTTCTCAGGAAAAGAGTTCTTACTAATGTATGGAAGAGCATGGTAATGTGGTGAAGGATACAAATCAATGTTTCCTACGTGGGATGTAGAAACTGGACCTGCCAGGCTTGTGGCTCTGCTTAGGGCCTAGAGTTGTACTGCTTTTGAGAATATCATTGTTTGCATGCTGTTTATAGGGGAACTTCGATCTCATATCCTATATAATATCCTATTAATACCAATATCGTAGAAATACTACTGTCGATGCTGTGTCCTGTGTGTGAAATACTGCAGGGGGTACTGCAACAGGGGTAAGAGCCTTAAGGCAGTCATAGTAATAACAAAAGTATATCGATTCATTGGATGTCCTAAGGAAATGTCAAAGGTCAGCACAACATTTGCTACTGTAATATATGTGGAAGCAGGAGCTAGGTCAGAGAACATGGTTAATAGAATGCCTTCCTCCCTGAATCACATCTGAATATCAGACACACAGAACCCCAGACGATGCCCAACACAAGCTACCTGACAAATACGGAAAGAGAGAGGTCAAGGTAACATGGTAGATTTTCAAACAAAGAGAGTACAATCTCCCAAAAATTACAAACACAAATAAAAATAAAATGAACACAATAATAATTACAAATAAATTAAATAAATAAACTTAAAAACGGTTTGGTTTTCCTCTAGACCACAGGTTAAGAGGTAAACGTGCTGTACTGTGCTGTGTGGTATCGCGCTGTACGGTAGGGTACCACCACCGTGGTTTTGGGGGTTTAGTTCTGGTGAGAGATGCAGCTCTTACGCGACACTGAGCCCATCCTGTAACTGTGGGTCGTCCACACAGAGTCGTAGTCAGAGTCCTCCGACAGGTCTGAGCCAGTCAAGTCAGGTCGCGACACGCTGCTACGGTGGCCCGGAGAGTCTACACTGGACCGCTCCATGTTCTCCAGTACGTGGTTGTGCATCAGGTCAGTACCCTGCCAGGCTGATGGGGAATGGTGCAAACGCATGGGGAGGGGGAAGGGGGAAGGGGGGTGTAGGTGGTGCAAACAATGTGGATGACGAGGGCAAACCATAACCAATGAGGAGTGGATGACGAGGGCAAACCATAACCAATGAGGAGTGGATGACGAGGGCAAACCGTAACCAATGAGGAGTGGATGACGAGGGCAAACCGTAACCAATGAGGAGTGGATGACGAGGGCAAACCGTAACCAATGAGGAGTGGATGACGAGGGCAAACCGTAACCAATGAGGAGTGGATGACGAGGGCAAACCGTAACCAATGAGGAGTGGATGACGAGGGCAAACCGTAACCAATGAGGAGTGGATGACGAGGGCAAACCGTAACCAATGAGGAGTGGATGACGAGGGCAAACCGTAACCAATGAGGAGTGGATGACGAGGGCAAACCGTAACCAATGAGGAGTGGATGACGAGGGCAAACCGTAACCAATGAGGAGTGGATGACGAGGACAAACCATAACCAATGAGGAGTGGATGACGAGGGCAAACCGTAACCAATGAGGAGTGGATGACGAGGGCAAACCATAACCAATGAGGAGTGGATGACGAGGGCAAACCATAACCAATGAGGAGTGGATGACGAGGGCAAACCATAACCAATGAGGAGTGGATGACGAGGACAAACCATAACCAATGAGGAGTGGATGACGAGGGCAAACCATAAACAATGAGGAGTGGATGACGAGGGCAAACCATAACCAATGAGGAGTGGATGACGAGGGCAAACCATAACCAATGAGGAGTGGATGACGAGGACAAACCATAACCAATGAGGAGTGGATGACGAGGACAAACCATAACCAATGAGGAGTGGATGACGAGGACAAACCATAAACAATGAGGAGTGGGTGAACAAGGGATTAAATCAGAAAGGTAAGATGTAATCATAGTAATAGAACAACCCCAAAAAACAAAAGATGAAATAAAAAGAAAATGAGGAACAAATGTCAACAGAAGATTGGAAGGAGTGGTGAGGAGCGAAGAGAGAGACAGAACAGAGACTGTTAAAAAGACAATTAATAACTAACAGCAGGGTAAACAATACTGATCCTAGAATGACAACATGACCTGACATCAACAAGTCTGTCTGTCTGTCTGTCTGTCTGTGTGTCTGTGTGTCTGTGTGTCTGTGTGTCTGTGTGTCTGTCTGTGTGTGTGTGTGTCTGTGTGTGTCTGTGTGTGTCTGTGTGTGTGTGTGTGTGTGTGTGTGTGTGTGTTCTTACTGGAGTTGAGGGTCTGTCTGGTCTTGGCGCTGGTACAGTAAGCTTCTATCACCTTCAGGATCTGAGCATCTTCCTCTAGAGCAGCTGTACCTGGAGACGAGAGGAGAGAGGTTAGAACGCACGCACGCACGCACGCACGCACGCACGCACACACACACACCCACACACAAACAGAATGAACATACTCTTCCTCAGGGCAGACTCCTCTTCTGACGGTTTCCTCTCAGGCTTTCGTTTAGGAAGAAGCTTCTTTACACTCTTAGGACTCTTACTGAGGTCCTGGAGACAGAGATAGGGAGAGAGAGAGAAAATGAGAGAGAGAGAGAGGTAAGAGAGAGAGAGAGGTGCGAGAAAGGTAAGAGAGAGAGGTAAGAGAGAGAGAGAGGTAAGAGAGAGAGAGGTAAGAGAGAGAGAGAGGAAAGAGAGAGAGTGGTAAGAGAGCGAGAGGTAAGAGAGAGAGTGGTAAGAGAGAGAGAAGGGAAGGGTAGACACAGGAAAACCTGGCTCCCTGTAGAGGAAAAGCTGTGCAACCACTGCACAACAGCAGAACCTGAGACGGAGCTGCATTTCCTGACAAAATGTCAAAAATATAAAACAATTAGAGAGTGTCATTTCCCCAAATGTGAAACCCTTATTCAAGGTTTCAAAGACCTCTCTGATGAGGATAGGCTACCCGTCCTGTTGGGGGAGGACGCAGAGAGCTGTGGGTTGGCAGCGCACTACATTGCTGCCTGCCATGAGTTGAGGGACAGTATCTGACAGACCAATCAACCTGCACATGTACTCTACTGTATGCTTATTGTTATTGTTGAATGTATGGTTATTTTGACATTTGGTTATTGTTGTTACTGTTGTCCCGTTGACAATTGTGATTCTCATTTTTATTTTTATATTGTAAATATCCAAAATAAGCTTTGGCAATATGTACATTGTTACGTCATGCCAATAAAGCAAATTGAATTGAATTGAAATTAAGAGGTAAGAGAGAGAGAGGTAAGAGAGAGAGAGAGCACACACTCTCCCTCCCCATCACACACACACTCTCCCTCCCCATCACACACACATCCTCCCTCCCCTTCACACACACAACCTCCCTCCCCTTCACACACACAACCTCCCTCCCCTTCACACACACATCCTCCCTCCCCATCACACACACATCCTCCCTCCCCTTCACACACACATCCTCCCTCCCCTTCACACACACATCCTCCCTCCCCATCACACACACATCCTCCCTCCCCATCACACACACATCCTCCCTCCCCATCACACACACATCCTCCCTCCCCATCACACACACATCCTCCCTCCCCATCACACACACATCCTCCCTCCCCATCACACACACATCCTCCCTCCCCATCACACACACATCCTCCCTCCCCATCACACACACATCCTCCCTCCCCATCACACACATCCTCCCTCCCCATCACACATCCTCCCTCCCCATCACACATCCTCCCTCCCCATCACACACACATCCTCCCTCCCCATCACACACACATCCTCCCTCCCCATCACACACATCCTCCCCCCCCCTTCACACACATCCTCCCTCCCCATCACACACACATCCTCCCTCCCCATCACACACACATCCTCCCTCCCCATCACACACATCCTCCCTCCCCATCACACACATCCTCCCTCCCCATCACACACACATCCTCCCTCCCCATCACACACACATCCTCCCTCCCCATCACACACACATCCTCCCTCCCCATCACACACACATCCTCCCTCCCCTTCACAGACACATCCTCCCTCCCCTTCACACACACATCCTCCCTCCCCATCACACACACATCCTCCCTCCCCATCACACACATCCTCCCTCCCCATCACACACACATCCTCCCTCCCCATCACACACACATCCTCCCTCCCCATCACACACACATCCTCCCTCCCCATCACACACACATCCTCCCTCCCCATCACACACACATCCTCCCTCCCCATCACACACACATCCTCCCTCCCCATCACACACACATCCTCCCTCCCCATCACACACACATCCTCCCTCCCCATCACACACACATCCTCCCTCCCCATCACACACACATCCTTCCACCCCATCACACACACATCCTCCCTCCCCATCACACACACATCCTCCCTCCCCATCACACACACATCCTCCCTCCCCATCACACACACATCCTCCCTCCCCATCACACACACATCCTCCCTCCCCATCACACACACATCCTCCCTCCTCATCACACACACATCCTCCCTCCCCATCACACACACATCCTCCCTCCCCATCACACACACATCCTCCCTCCCCATCACACACACATCCTCCCTCCCCATCACACACACATCCTCCCTCCCCATCACACACACATCCTCCCTCCCCTTCACACACACATCCTTCCACCCCATCACACACACATCCTCCCTCCCCATCACACACATCCTCCCCCCCCTTCACACACATCCTCCCTCCCCATCACACACATCCTCCCTCCCCATCACACACACATCCTCCCTCCCCATCACACACATCCTCCCTCCCCATCACACACATCCTCCCTCCCCATCACACACACATCCTCCCTCCCCATCACACACACTCTCCCTCCCCATCACACACACATCCTCCCTTCCCTTCACACACACATCCTCCCTCCCCATCACACACACATCCTCCCTCCCAATCACACACACATCCTCCCTCCCCATCACAACCACATCCTCCCTCCCCATCACACACACTCTCCCTCCCCATCACACACACTCTCCCTCACCATCACACACACTCTCCCCTACCTCCTTGTAGCAGAGTGCTGCAGAGGGCCTGAGGGGGGGTGCAGGGCGCAGGCAGCTGAGGCTCCAGGGTTTGGGGGTGTTGGGGGGCTCCAGTGGCCCCCACATCATGGTGCTGTGTGGAGCCCCGTGTGATGAGGGGTGGGGCAGGGTGTGGTAGGCTGGGGCCACAGTCATCGCACGGCCCTCTGCATGACGGGACGGAGTCAAAGGGTGGGAGGGCAACTGATGGAGGGAGGAGAGGAGAGAACGAGAGAACGAGAGAATGAGAGAGAAGTTTTATGAAATTCAAATGTATTTCCCAGAGCTTGGACATTACACACATGACCAATTCACTCGAAGTTTGCATGCTTGTGTGTGTGTGTTACTGACCGTGTGGCAAGGGACCGTGAGGGGCTTGTGGCTGGGGGCGGTGGCTTGTCTAGTCTGACGGGTCAGATGGTCCACCCAGTCCTGCAGGTCCTGCTGACTGTTACACACCACCTGAAGACACTCAAATAGACTGCCTGGAAACAAACACACATTAAACACATTATACACTCATTGGTCACCATAGCAGCACCCACCCGTAGCACGCGCTCCAGCAGGTATATCTCATTGGTCACCATAGCAGCACCCACCCGTAGCACGCGTTCCAGCAGGTACAGTGGGGAGAACAAGTATTTGATACACTGCCGATTTTGCAGGTTTTCCTACTTAGAAAGCATGTAAAGGTCTGTAATTTTTATCATAGGTACACTTCAACTGTGAGAGACGGAATCTAAAACAAAAATCCAGAAAATCACATTGTATGATTTTTAAGTAATTAATTTGCATTTTATTGCATGACATAAGTATTTGATCACCTACCAACCAGTAAGAATTCCGGCTCTCACAGACCTGTTAGTTTTTCTTTAAGAAGCCCTCCTATTCTCCACTCATTACCTGTATTAACTGCACCTGTTTGAACTCGTTACCTGTATAAAAGACACCTGTCCACACACTCAATCAAACAGACTCCAACCTCTCCACAATGGCCAAGACCAGAGAGCTGTGTAAGGACATCAGGGATAAAATTGTAGACCTGCACAAGGCTGGGATGGGCTACAGGACAATAGGCAAGCAGCTTGGTGAGAAGGCAACAACTGTTGGCGCAATTATTAGAAAATGGAAGAAGTTCAAGATGACGGTCAATCACCCTCGGTCTGGGGCTCCATGCAAGATCTCACCTTGTGGGGCATCAATGATCATGAGGAAGGTGAGGGATCAGCCCAGAACTACACGGCAGGACCTGGTCAATGACCTGAAGAGAGCTGGGACCACAGTCTCAAAGAAAACCATTAGTAACACACTACGCCGTCATGGATTAAAATCCTGCAGCGCACGCAAGGTCCCCCTGCTCAAGCCAGCGCATGTCCAGGCCGTCTGAAGTTTGCCAATGACCATCTGGATGATCCAGAGGAGGAATGGGAGAAGGTCATGTGGTCTGATGAGACGAAAATAGAGCTTTTTGGTCTAAACTCCACTCGCCGTGTTTGGAGGAAGAAGAAGGATGAGTACAACCCCAAGAACACCATCCCAACCGTGAAGCATGGAGGTGGAAACATCATTCTTTGGGGATGCTTTTCTGCAAAGGGGACAGGACGACTGCACCGTATTGAGGGGAGGATGGATGGGGCCATGTATCGCGAGATCTTGGCCAACAACCTCCTTCCCTCAGTAAGAGCATTGAAGATGGGTCGTGGCTGGGTCTTCCAGCATGACAACGACCCGAAACACACAGCCAGGGCAACTAAGGAGTGGCTCCGTAAGAAGCATC
Source organism: Salvelinus alpinus (assembly GCF_045679555.1). NCBI lineage: Eukaryota > Metazoa > Chordata > Actinopteri > Salmoniformes > Salmonidae > Salvelinus > Salvelinus alpinus. Next base: position 15,718,716 of record NC_092105.1, on the reverse strand, counting down.
TCAAGGTCCTGGAGTGGCCTAGCAAGTCTCCAGACCTGAACCCAATAGAAAATCTTTGGAGGGAGCTGAAAGTCCGTATTGCCCAGTGACAGACCCAAAACCTGAAGGATCTGGAGAAGGTCTGTATGGAGGAGTGGGCCAAAATCCCTGCTGCAGTGTGTGCAAACCTGGTCAAGAACTACAGGAAACGTATGATCTCTGTAATTGCAAACAAAGGTTTCTGTACCAAATATTAAGTTCTGCTTTTCTGATGTATCAAATACTTATGTCATGCAATAAAATGCAAATTAATTACTTAAAAATCATACAATGTGATTTTCTGGATTTTTGTTTTAGATTCCGTCTCTCACAGTTGAAGTGTACCTATGATAAAAATTACAGACCTCTACATGCTTTGTAAGTAGGGAAAATGGCAAAATCAGCAGTGTATCAAATACTTGTTCTCCCCACTGTATATCTCATTGGTCACCCCCAAAGCCAACTCCTCTTTTTCTTCCAGTTCTCAGCCAATGACTGGAACACATTTTTTTAAATCACTGAAGTTGGAGACTCATATCTCCTTCTCTAACTTTAAGCATCAGCTGTCAGAGCAGCTCACAGATCACTGCACCTGTTCACAGCCCATCTGTAAATAGCCCATCCAACTACCTCATCCCCATATTTGATTTTGTTTTTCTGCTCTTTTGCACACCAGTATTTCTACTTGCACATCTATCACTCCAGTGTTAATTTGCTAAATTGTAATTACTTTGCCACCATGTGTCACGCCCTGGCCTTAGTATTCTTTGGTGGGTAATTCTGTCACGATCGTGTGGAGAGACGGACCAAGGCGCAGCGGGATATGAATACATCTTCTCTTTATTTTAATGACGAAGATGAACACGAAACGAAACACTTAATACAAACTAAACAAAAAACGATCGTGAAGCTACAAACGAAAGTGCACACACAAGCTACTTACGTTCAACATAGACAATTACCCACAAATACATGATGCCTATGGCCACCTTAAATATGGCTCCCAATCAGAGACAATGAAAAACATCTGTCTCTGATTGAGAACCACTCAGGCAACCATAGACATAGCTAGACACATTCACTCAACCATAGACTTCCCTAGAAACATTCACTCAACACAAACCCATACACTCTAACAAAATCCCCCTAGACACTACAACCACCCAATACAAGACAAAAACACAAACATACCCCATGTCACACCCTGACCTAACTAAAATAATAAAGAAAACAAAGAATACTAAGGCCAGGGCGTGACACCATGGCCTATTTATTGCCTTTACCTCTCTTATCCTACCTCATTTGCACACACTGTATATAGATTTTCCTACTGTATTATTGATTGTATGTTTGTTTATTCCATGTGTAACTCTGTTGTTGTTTGTGTCGAACTGCTTTGCTTTATCTTGGCCAGGTCGCAGTTGTAAATGAGAACTTGTTCTCAACTAGCTTACCTGGTTAAATAAAGGTGAAATAAAAATAATACACACATCACACACACACACATTATACACAAAACACACATTACACACACATCACAAACACAAAACACATATTATACACACATCACACACACACACGATACACACATCACACACACACATTATACACACACATTATACACAAAACACACATTATATACACATCACACACACACATATTATACACACACACCACAGTAGTCTTACCAGAAAGCTGAAAGGAGTTTTTGTGGGCCTCACTGTCCTCTAGTGTGGTCACAGTCATACCAGACAGCGGCAGCTTCCCCTGTAGACAAGAAGCCATCAACACCATCTGACTCCACACTAAACATGGTGGTCCATCAACACCATCTGACTCCACACTAAACATGGTGGTCCATCAACACCATCTGACTCCACACTAAACATGGTGGTCCATCAACACCATCTGACTCCACACTAAACATGGTGGTCCATCAACACCATCTGACTCCACACTAAACATGGTGGTCCATCAACACCATCTGACTCCACACTAAACATGGTGGTCCATCAACACCATCTGACTCTACACTAAACATGGTGGTCCATCATCACCATCTGACTCCACACTAAACATGGTGGTCCATCAACACCATCTGACTCCACACTAAACATGGTGGTCCATCAACACCATCTGACTCCACACTAAACATGGTGGTCCATCAACACCATCTGACTCCACACTAAACATGGTGGTCCATCAACACCATCTGACTCCACACTAAACATGGTGGTCCATCAACACCATCTGACTCCACACTAAACATGGTGGTCCATCAACACCATCTGACTCCACACTAAACATGGTGGTCCATCAACACCATCTGACTCCACACTAAACATGGTGGTCCATCATCACCATCTGACTCCACACTAAACATGGTGGTCCATCAACACCATCTGACTCCACACTAAACATGGTGGTCCATCAACACCATCTGACTCCACACTAAACATGGTGGTCCATCAACACCATCTGACTCCACACTAAACATGGTGGTCCATCAACACCATCTGACTCCACACTAAACATGGTGGTCCATCAACACCATCTGACTCCACACTAAACATGGTGGTCCATCAACACCATCTGACTCCACACTAAACATGGTGGTCCATCAACACCATCTGACTCCACACTAAACATGGTGGTCCATCAACGCCATCTGACTCCACACTAAACATGGTGGTCCATCAACACCATCTGACTCCACACTAAACATGGTGGTCCATCAACACCATCTGACTCCACACTAAACATGGTGTTCCATCAACACCATCTGACTCCACACTAAACATGGTGGTCCATCAACACCATCTGACTCCACACTAAACATGGTGGTCCATCAACACCATCTGACTCCACACTAAACATGGTGGTCCATCAACACCATCTGACTCCACACTAAACATGGTGGTCCATCAACACCATCTGACTCCACACTAAACATGGTGGTCCATCAACACCATCTGACTCCACACTAAACATGGTGGTCCATCAACACCATCTGACTCCACACTAAACATGGTGGTCCATCATCACCATCTGACTCCACACTAAACATGGTGGTCCATCAACACCATCTGACTCCACACTAAACATGGTGGTCCATCAACACCATCTGACTCCACACTAAACATGGTGGTCCATCATCACCATCTGACTCCACACTAAACATGGTGGTCCATCAACACCATCTGACTCCACACTAAACATGGTGGTCCATCAACACCATCTGACTCCACACTAAACATGGTGGTCCATCAACACCATCTGACTCCACACTAAACATGGTGGTCCATCAACACCATCTGACTCCACACTAAACATGGTGGTCCATCAACACCATCTGACTCCACACTAAACATGGTGGTCCATCAACGCCATCTGACTCCACACTAAACATGGTGGTCCATCAACGCCATCTGACTCCACACTAAACATGGTGGTCCATCAACACCATCTGACTCCACACTAAACATGGTGGTCCATCAACACCATCTGACTCCACACTAAACATGGTGGTCCATCAACACCATCTGACTCCACACTAAACATGGTGGTCCATCAACACCATCTGACTCCACACTAAACATGGTGGTCCATCAACACCATCTGACTCCACACTAAACATGGTGGTCCATCAACACCATCTGACTCCACACTAAACATGGTGGTCCATCAACACCATCTGACTCCACACTAAACATGGTGGTCCATCAACGCCATCTGACTCCACACTAAACATGGTGGTCCATCAACGCTGGGTCTTAGTCACTAAGGAACGAAGTAGTAAAAATGTGTGTTTCTTATTGGACAAGTTCATGTTGTCCCTTCCGTGTTTCAGTCCGTTTTATTCCATTTGGTGCCAAATTAATATGACCCTGGTAGTAGACTAGGGGGTTAGGGGTCAGGGGTCAGGGGTCATACCTGGAATATAAAGCCACTCATCCTTGGAGTGGCAGACAGCATGAGGAGGACATGAGGGAAGAGCATGAGGTAACGCTCCCACTTCTCCTAGAGAGAGAAAGAGAGAGAGACAGAGAGAGAGCGAGGTAAGAGAAGAGAGAGAGAGGTAAGAGGAGAGAGAGGTAAGAGAAGAGAGAGAAACAGAGAGAGAGAGAGACAGAGAGAGATAGAGGTAAGAGAAGAGGGAGAGGGGTAAGAGAAGAGAGAGAAACAGAGAGAAAGAGAGACAGAGAGAGAGAGGTAAGAGAAGAGAGAGAGAGATACAGAGAGAGAGAGAGGTAAGAGAAGAGAGAGAGGTAAGAGGAGAGAGAGGTAAGATAAGAGAGAGGTAAGAGAAGAGAGAGAGGGGTAAGAGAAGAGAGAGATAGAGAGAGAGGTAAGAGAAGAGAGAGAGAGAGAGGTAAGAGAAGAGAGAGAGAGAGACAGAGAGAGAGAGGGGTACGAGAAGAGAGAGAGGGGTAAGAGAAGAGAGAGAGCGGTAAGAGAAGAGAGAGAGAGGTAAGAGAAGAGAGAGAAGAGAGAGAGAGGTAAGAGAAGAGCGAGAGAGGTAAGAGAAGAGAGAGAGAGGTAAGAGAAGAGAGAGAGAGAGAGAGGGGTAAGAGAAGAGAGAGAGAGGTAAGAGAAGAGAGAGAGAGAGAGAGAGGTAAGAGAAGAGCGAGAGAGGTAAGAGAAGAGCGAGAGAGGTAAGAGAAGAGAGAGAGAGAGAGAGAGGGGTAAGAAGAGAGAGAGAGGTAAGAGAAGAGAGAGAGAGAGAGAGAGAGAGAGAGAGAGAGAGAGAGAGAGAGAGAGAGAGAGAGAGAGAGAGAGAGGGGTAAGAGAAGAGAGAGAGAGGTAAGAGAAGAGAGAGAGAGGGGTAAGAGAAGAGAGAGAGAGGTAAGAGAAGAGAGAGAGAGGTAAGAGAAGAGAGAGAGAGGTAAGAGAAGAGAGAGAGAGAGAGAGAGAGAGAGAGAGAGAGAGAGAGAGAGAGAGAGAGAGAGAGAGAGAGAGAGAGAGGGGTAAGAGAAGAGAGAGAGAGGTAAGAGAAGAGAGAGGGAGAGGGGTAAGAGAAGAGAGAGATAGAGAGAGAGAGGTAAGAGAAGAGAGAGAGAGAGAGAGAGAGAGAGAGAGAGAGAGAGAGAGAGAGAGAGAGAGAGAGAGAGAGAGAGAGAGAGAGAGAGAGAGAGAGAGAGAGAGAGAGAGAGAGAGAGAGAGAAAGGTAAGAGAAGAGAGAGAGGTAAGAGAAGAGAGAGAGAGGTACGAGAAGAGAAAGGTAAGAGAAGAGAGAGAGACAGAGAGAGGGGTAAGAGAAGAGAGAGATAAGAGAAGAGAGAGAGAGGTAAGAGAAGAGAGAGAGAGAGAGAGAGGTAAGAGAAGAGAGAGAGAAAGGTAAGAGAAGAGAGAGAGGTAAGAGAAGAGAGAGAGAGGTAAGAGAAGAGAGAGAGAGAGAGAGGTAAGAGAAGAGAGAGGGAGAGAAAGAGAAGAGAGAGGGAGAGAGAAAGATTTTTTTATTTTATTGTTTATTTGACTTTTGTATATTACCTACCTCACTTGCTTTGGCAATGTTAACACATGTTTCCCATGCCAATAAAGCCCCTTGAATTGAATTGAATTGAATTGAATTGAAAGAGAGAGGTAAGATAAGATAAGAGAGAGGGAGAGGTAAGAGAAGAGAGAGAGAGGAAAGAGAAGAGAGAGAGATGTAAGAGAAGAGAGAGAGAGGTAAGAGAAGAGAGAGAGAGGTAAGAGAAGAGAGAGAGAGAAGAGAGAGAGAGAGAGAGAGGTAAGAGAAGAGAGAGAGAGAGAGAGAGAGAGGAAAGAGAAGAGAGAGAGAGAGGTAAGACAAGAGAGAGAGAGGTAAGAGAAGAGAGAGAGAGGTAAGAGAAGAGAGAGAGAGAGAAAGAGAGAGGTAAGAGAAGAGAGAGAGAGATAAGAGAGAGAGAGAGAGAGAGAGAGGTAAGAGAAGAGAGAGATAGAGAAGAGAGAGAGGTAAGAGAGAGAGGTAAGAGAAGAGAGAGAGAGGTAAGAGAGAGAAGTCACTGTTAACAGTGTTTCCTCATCAGGAAAACAACAGTTATTATTCTAATGTTACTGTGAGGTTGTTGTTAGGTTTTCCTCTGACCTCTGCTCCAGGGCTGTTAACCAGAGCCTGACTCATGTAGAGAACAGAGCCTAGTGTTCTGATGTCCTCTCCCTCCCACAGCCTGATGGACTCAGTCACTATCTGCAGCTCCAGCTCCTTCCTCTTCCTCACCTCCTGGCACTGGGCCTGTCGCCACGGAAACCCCATCAGCCCCACACCACGGGTTGCCATGGGAACAGCATCAGCACCATGACCACAGAAACAATGTAACAATGTGCATCCATAGATACATAATGACTGTGTGTGTACAAGTGATACATACTGATATCATTACAGTATAATATGTTGACTCATGACTTGCACGTCACTGCTAATGAGGTAACCATGGAAACAAGAGGCCATGTTGGTGTGGGTGTGACTCACCGAGAGGCTGTTGAATGTTGTCATACACTTCTGGATGTCTGGCCGGTCGGGGTGACTCTCCTACAGTTATACACACACACACACACACACACACACACACACACACACACACACACACACACACACACACACACACACACACACACACACACACACACACACACACACACACACACACACACACACACACACACACACTCATCAGTGATTGAGGTCAGGATTCTATTACGAACACACACCTACACGTGTCACACACACACACACACACCTCCATGTGTCTCTCCAGTTCCTTCGTTAGTGTGGGGTATGTGTCCAGCCTCATGAAGGGTTTACTGAGACCTGTGGTCAGGGTCAGGATACCTGGACTACTGGCTCCCTTCCCCTCCATAAACTCCCCCAGCTCCTCACTGGAGAGAGAGAGCAAGAGAGAGAGAGAGAGAGGGGGAGGGGCAGGAGAGAGAGCGGGGAGAGGAGAAAGGGGGAGAGGAGAGAGAGGGGGAGAGGAGAGAGAGAGGGGGAGATGAGAGAGAGGGGGAGAGGAGAGGAGAGAGAGGGGGGGAGAGGAGAGAGAGGAGAGCGAGAGGGGGGCAGGAGAGAGAGGGGGAGAGGAGCGAGAGAGGGGGAGAGGAGCGAGAGAGGGGGGCAGGAGAGAGAGAGGGGGAGAGGAGAGAGAGGGGGGAGAGGAGAGAGAGAGGGGCGAGGAGAGAGAGGGGGGAGCGGAGAGAGAGAGGGGAGAGGAGAGGAGAGAGAGGGGGGAGCGGAGAGAGAGAGGGGAGAGGAGAGAGGGGGGAGAGGAGAGAGAGGGGGGAGCGGAGAGAGAGAGGGGAGAGGAGAGAGGGGAGAGAGAGAGGGGGGGAGAGGAGAGAGAGGGGGAGAGGAGAGAGAGGGGGAGAGGAGAGGAGAGAGGGGGAGAGGAGCGAGATAGGGGGGGCAGGAGAGAGAGAGGAGGAGAGGAGAGAGAGGGGGAGAGGAGAGAGAGAGGGGGAGAGGAGAGAGAGGAGAGGAGAGAGAGGGGGGAGAGGAGAGAGAGAGGGGGAGAGGAGAGAGAGAGGGGAGAGGAGAGAGAGGGGGGAGCGGAGAGAGAGAGGGGAGAGAAGAGAGAGGGGGGAGCGGAGAGAGAGAGGGGGAGAGGAGAGAGAGAGGAGAGGAGAGAGAGGGGGGAGAGGAGAGAGAGAGGGGGAGAGGAGAGAGAGAGGAGGAGAGGAGAGAGAGAGGGGGAGATGAGAGAGAGAGGGGGGCAGGAGAGAGAGAGGAGGAGAGGAGAGAGAGAGGAGGAGAGGAGAGAGAGAGGGGGAGAGGAGAGAGAGAGGGGGGGCAGGAGAGAGAGAGGAGGAGAGGAGAGAGAGGGGGAGATGAGAGAGAGAGGGGGAGAGGAGAGAGAGAGGGGGGATAATTGAATTGACAGATCTAATTATAGCCTCTACACTAGCTGCTTGTGTAACAATACATCCTTGTTGTATTGTAGGGATGCTATAACATCAGGTTCATGCTGCATAGGGTCTAGGTTACCTGTGCTGGGTGAGCACGTTGACTGCCGAGGGGTGGTTGGAGCAGTAACCCATATAGAGAGCCTTCATCTGGGGCATGAGGTTCAGGAAGAAGCTCCCTACCTTCTGCTGGCTCTCCGGAAGTCTGCACATGGGAAAACACACACAAGATGTATGTATGACAAGCTGACTGAATTAAGGACCACTGTAGTACCACAACTGACCACTGGATGTCCCTATATCCTTTATTTACCTCAAAGGGAAACTGCCTTGAAATATCCCAAGTAGCAGCAGGACAGGTCTGATTGGATTAGACCAGCAGTGACAGGCTCTTTCTCTGATCCCTGTGATGCTGATTGGTGGAAAGGTATGTGAGGGGCAGGACTTACTTGGTGCACTCCTCCAGTGATTGGACGAGCATCTGCTGGAAGGTGCTGATCTCCTCCAGGTTCCCCAGGATCAGATACACATCTGTACTGCTCAGTCTGGAGAGAGAGGATCAGATACACATCTGTACTGCTCAGTCTGGAGAGAGAGAATCAGATACACATCTGTACTGCTCAGTCTGGAGAGAGAGGATCAGATACACATCTGTACTGCTCAGTCTGGAGAGAGAGGAGAGGGGAGGGGAGAGGAGAGGTGAATAGGAGAGGGGGAGAGGAGGATGAGAGGTGAAGAGGAGAGGGGGAGACGAGGATGAGAGGGGGAAAGGAGAGGGGGAGAGGAGGATGAGAGGGAGGAGAGGAGGATGAGAGGGGGAAAGGAGAGGGGGAGAGGAGGATGAGAGGGGGAATGTAGAGGGGGAGAGGAGGATGAGAGGGGGAGAGAAGGATGAGAGGGGGAAAGGAGAGAGGGAGAGGAGGATGAGAGGGGGAGAGGAGAGGGGGGAGAGGAATGGGAGAGGGAGAGAGGGGGTTGAGAGGGGGAAAGGAGAGGGGGAGAGGAGAGGAGAGGGGGAGAGGAGGATGAGAGGGGGAGAGGAGGAGGAGAGGGGCAGAGGAGAGGGGGAAAGGAGGTGGAGAGGGGGCAGAGGGGAGGGGGAGAGGATGAGGAGAGGGGGAAAGGAGAGGGGGAGAGGAGGATGAGAGGGGCAGAGGGGGATGAGAGCTGGCAGAGTAGAGGGGGAGAGGAGGGGGAGAGGGGGAGAGGAGGAGGAGAGGGGGCAGAGGAGAGGGGGAAGGGAGGTGGAGAGGGGGCAGAGGGGAGAGAGAGCAGGAGTTTTGGAATGAGGCCAGTAGATCCAATCCAACCAGTGTCCATATGTCATCATAGACAGACAGACATAGTAAGGTTGGTTGACTACAGTACTACTAGTGGACCTTACTTCTCTGTGCTCTGGAGAGATCGCAGGTAGTTAGTCAAAAGGCTCTGGAGGTCCTTGGAATATTCTGTCTCTGTTTCTAGAATGTTCTGCAGCACCTGGGGGAGAAAGAGAGAGAGAGAGAGAGAGAGAGACAGAGTGTCTTTGTAACTCTGAACACTTTCACTCCCTCTGACTCCTAACCCCTCACCCGTGTCCTCCCATTGGCCCAGGGCCTCTAAACCGTTTCTCTGACAGGGAGATACTCCAGTACTAGACAGGTCTCTCTGACAGGGAGATACTCCAGTACTAGACAGGTCTCTCTGACAGGGAGATACTCCAGTACTAGACAGGTCTCTCTGACAGGGAGATACTCCAGTACTAGACAGGTCTCTCTGACAGGGAGATACTCCAGTACTAGACAGGTCTCTCTGACAGGGAGATACTCCAGTACTAGACAGGTCTCTCTGACAGGGAGATACTCCAGGACTAGACAGGTCTCTCTGACAGGGAGATACTCCAGTACTAGACAGGTCTCTCTGACAGGGAGATACTCCAGGACTAGACAGGTCTCTCTGACAGGGAGATACTCCAGGACTAGACAGGTCAGGGAGATACTCCAGTACTATACAGGTCAGGGAGATACTCCAGGACTAGACAGGTCAGGGAGATACTCCAGTACTAGACAGGTTTCTCTGACAGGGAGATACTCCAGTACTAGACAGGTCTCTCTGACAGGGAGATACTCCAGTACTAGACAGGTCTCTCTGACAGGGAGATACTCCAGTACTATACAGGTCAGGGAGTTACTCCAGGACTAGACAGGTCAGGGAGTTACTCCAGAACTAGACAGATCAGGGAGATACTCCAGGACTAGACAGGTCAGGGAGTTACTCCAGTACTAGACAGGTCTCTCTGACAGGGAGATACTCCAGTACTATACAGGTCAGGGAGTTACTCCAGGACTAGACAGATCAGGGAGATACTCCAGGACTAGACAGGTCAGGGAGTTACTCCAGGACTAGACAGATCAGGGAGATACTCCAGGACTAGACAGGTCAGGGAGTTACTCCAGGACTAGACAGGTCAGGGAGATACTCCAGGACTAGACAGGTCAGGGAGATACTCCAGGACTAGACAGGTCAGGGAGTTACTCCAGGACTAGACAGGTCAGGGAGTTACTCCAGGACTAGACAGGTCAGGGAGTTACTCCAGTACTAGACAGGTCAGGGAGTTACTCCAGGACTAGACAGGTCAGGGAGTTACTCCAGTACTAGACAGGTCAGGGAGTTACTCCAGGACTAGACAGGTCAGGGAGTTACTCCAGGACTAGACAGGTCAGGGAGTTACTCCAGGACTAGACAGGTCAGGGAGATACTCCAGGACTAGACAGGTCAGGGAGTTACTCCAGGACTAGACAGGTCTATCTCCTCTCTGAGTTATAGCTTTGGGTGGGAGTGGAGATAAAGCCATGAGAAATAGAGAGAGGTGTAGTGAACAGAGGAGAAATAGAGAGGTGTGTGTACAGAGGAGAAATAGAGAGGTGTAGTGTACAGAGGACAAATAGAGAGGTGTAGTGTACAGAGGAGAAATAGAGAGGTGTAGTGTACAGAGGAGAAATAGAGAGGTGTAGTGTACAGAGGAGAAATAGAGAGGTGTAGTGTACAGAGGAGAAATAGAGAGGTGTAGTGAACAGAGGAGAAATAGAGAGGTGTAGTGTACAGAGGAGAAATAGAGAGGTGTAGTGAACAGAGGAGAAATAGAGAGGTGTAGTGTACAGAGGAGAAATAGAGAGGTGTAGTGTACAGAGGAGAAATAGAGAGGTGTAGTGTACAGAGGAGAAATAGAGAGGTGTAGTGTACAGAGGAGAAATAGAGAGGTGTAGTGTACAGAGGAGAAATAGAGAGATGTAGTGTACAGAGGAGAAATAGAGAGGTGTAGTGAACAGAGGAGAAATAGAGAGGTGTAGTGTACAGAGGAGAAATAGAGAGGTGTAGTGTACAGAGGAGAAATAGAGAGGTGTAGTGAACAGAGGAGAAATAGAGAGGTGTAGTGTACAGAGGAGAAATAGAGAGGTGTAGTGTACAGAGGACAAATAGAGAGGTGTAGTGTACAGAGGAGAAATAGAGAGGTGTAGTGTACAGAGGAGAAATAGAGAGGTGTAGAGAACAGAGGAGAAATAGAGAGGTGTAGTGTACAGAGGAGAAATAGAGAGGTGTAGTGTACAGAGGAGAAATAGAGAGGTGTAGTGTACAGAGGAGAAATGGAGAGGTGTAGTGTACAGAGGAGAAATAGAGAGGTGTAGTGAACAGAGGAGAAATAGAGAGGTGTAGTGAACAGAGGAGAAATAGAGAGGTGTAGTGTACAGAGGAGAAATAGAGAGGTGTAGTGTACAGAGGAGAAATAGAGAGGTGTAGTGTACAGAGGAGAAATAGAGAGGTGTAGTGTACAGAGGATAAATAGAGAGGTGTAGTGTACAGAGGAGAAATAGAGAGGTGTAGTGTACAGAGGAGAAATAGAGAGGTGTAGTGTACAGAGGAGAAATAGAGAGGTGTAGTGTACAGAGGAGAAATAGAGAGGTGTAGTGAACAGAGGAGAAATAGAGAGGTGTAGTGTACAGAGGAGAAATAGAGAGGTGTAGTGTACAGAGGAGAAATAGAGAGGTGTAGTGTACAGAGGAGAAATAGAGAGGTGTAGTGTACAGAGGAGAAATAGAGAGGTGTAGTGTACAGAGGAGAAATAGAGAGGTGTAGTGAACAGAGGAGAAATAGAGAGGTGTAGTGAACAGAGGAGAAATAGAGAGGTGTAGTGAACAGAGGAGAAATAGAGAGGTGTAGTGTACAGAGGATAAATAGAGAGGTGTAGTGTACAGAGGAGAAATAGAGAGGTGTAGTGTACAGAGGAGAAATAGAGAGGTGTAGTGTACAGAGGAGAAATAGAGAGGTGTAGTGTACAGAGGAGAAATAGAGAGGTGTAGTGTACAGAGGAGAAATAGAGAGGTGTAGTGTACAGAGGAGAAATAGAGAGATGTAGTGAACAGAGGAAAAATAGAGAGGTGTAGTGTACAGAGGAGAAATAGAGAGGTGTAGTGTACAGAGGAGAAATAGAGAGGTGTAGTGTACAGAGGAGAAATAGAGAGGTGTAGTGAACAGAGGAGAAATAGAGAGGTGTAGTGTATAGAGGAGAAATAGAGAGGTGTAGTGTATAGAGGAGAAATAGAGAGGTGTAGTGTACAGAGGAGAAATAGAGAGGTGTAGTGTACAGAGGAGAAATAGAGAGGTGTAGAGAACAGAGGAGAAATAGAGAGGTGTAGTGTACAGAGGAGAAATAGAGAGGTGTAGAGAACAGAGGAGAAATAGAGAGGTGTAGTGAACAGAGGAGAAATAGAGAGGTGTAGTGTACAGAGGAGAAATAGAGAGGTGTAGAGAACAGAGGAGAAATAGAGAGGTGTAGTGTATAGACTCCCTCTCTGTCTAGTATAGTATGTATTTCCGTGTTCTTTCATCTCCATAACCCAGAGCATGGACAGATTCATGTCAGGGAAACACACACATACAGAGAACTAGGTCAAGCTACAGCATTAAGAGTAATGTCCATCGAGCCAGAAGGAAAGAGAGACATGATGACCAGGTCGTACCAGGTTGTAGTAGGTCTTGCTGATGGCTGTAGTGTCAAAGCCTTTTGGGGGACTCTTCAGGGTCCCAGATTTGGGAGACACTTGTTTGTCTGAGAGGGAGAGGGGGAGAAAGAAAGAGAGTAGAGAGAGTAGAGGGAGAGTAGAGAGAGAGAGAAAGGGAGAAATGAGTTATCCCTCCACATCAGACACCATCCTTTTGTTTCTGATACTATGTGAGATCCAGTTGCAGAAATACAGACAGGACACCTACCACAGCCTTTAATCTCACGGACATAGTTGCTAGGGAACCAGCCGGTCTTGCCGTTGAGGTTCCCCTCCCACCAGCCGCCCTCCTCCTGGCGTGTCACGTTGATGACATCACTCTTGTTGAAGGACAGCTCGTCCTCATTGGTCTGCTCAAAGTTGAAGCGAGCCTTGACCAATAGCTGCGTCCGGCTGCCCTCAGACATGTCCTATAGGGGAGGTAGGGAGCGGAGGAGAGGGGTAGAGAGGGGAGGAGGGGAGAGGGGTAGAGAGGGGAGGAGGAGGTAGAGAGGGGAGGAGGGGAGAGGGGTAGAGATGGGAGGAGGAGGTAGGAAGGGGAGGAGGGGAGAGGGGTAGAGAGGGGAGGAGGAGGTAGGGAGGGGAGGAGGGGAGAGGGGTAGAGGGAGGAGGGGGATAGAGGGGAGGAGGAGGTAGAGAGGGGGGAGGGGAGAGGGGTAGAGAGGGGAGGAGGGGTAGAGAGGGGGGAGGGGTAGAGAGGGGAGGAGGGGGATAGAGGGGAGGAGGAGGTAGAGAGGGGAGGAGGGGTAGAGAGGGGAGGAGGGGGATAGAGGGGAGGAGAAGGTAGAGAGGGGAGGAGGGGTAGAGAGGGGAGGAGGGGAGAGGGGTAGAAAGGGGAGGAGGGGAGAGGGGTAGAGAGGGGAGGAGGAGGTAGGGAGGGGAGGAGGGGTAGAGAGGGGAGGAGGGGTAGAGAGGGGAGGAGGAGGTAGGGAGGGGAGGAGAGGAGAGGGGTAGAGAGGGGAGGAGGGGTAGAGAGGGGGGAGGAGGTAGAGAGGGGAGGAGGGATAGAGAGGGGAGGAGGGGGATAGAGGGGAGGAGGGGAGAGGGGTAGAGAGGGGAGGAGGGGTAGAGAGGGGAGGAGGAGGTAGGGAGGGGAGGAGAGGAGAGGGGTAGAGAGGGGGGAGGAGGTAGAGAGGGGAGGAGGGAGATAGAGGGGAGGAGGGTGGAATGTAAAGAGGTACAGAGAAGAGGACAGATGAAAGGTAGAGAGGGGAATGAGAGGTAGGGAGGGGGAGGTGAGGGAAAGGACAGAGGGATGAGGAGGCAGAGACGAGAGGGGGAGGTAGAGACGGGAGGAGAGGTATGGTATTGGGAAGAGAGTTAGAAAGGGTGGGCCGAAGCTTCAGTAAGGGCTGAAGAAGGGCCTGAATCCTGAAGCTTCAGTAAAGGCTGAAGAAGGGCCTGAACCCTGAAGCTTCAGTAAGGGCTGAAGAAGGTGTGTGTGTGTGTGTGTGTGTGTGTGTGTGTGTGTGTGTGTGTGTGTGTGTGTGTGTGTGTGTGTGTGTGTGTGTGTGTGTGTGTGTGTGTGTGTGTGTGTGTGTGTGTGTGTGTGTGGTGTGTGTGTGTGGTGTGTGTGTGTGTGTGTGTGTGTGTGTGTGTGTGTGTGTGTGTGTGTGTGTGTGTGTGTGTGTGTGTGTGTGGTGTGTGTGTGTGTGTGTGTGTGTGTGTGGTGTGTGCGTGTCTCACCAGGCTGCGGTTCTGAAGCAGCTTGGAGGATCGGCCCAATGATGACTGGGAGGCCAGAGACTCAAACGACTTGATCCGATGGGCCGCCGAGTGACGGGCGCTGACACTGTCACTGCCCACTCCAATGTCTAGGGATAACGAATAGAGCAGTTACACACACACACACACACACACACACACACACACACACACACACACACACACACACACACACACACACACACACACACACACACACACACACACACACACACACACACACACACACACACACACACACACACACACACACACCTTTAGACTAACCTGCAGTCACTTTGTTCAGAGCCACCAGACTGCTGAGTATCTTGGAGAAGTTCAGTCCTAGGAGCAGATCACTGGGCTCAAACGGCTGGGGGACAAGAGAAAGACAGGTCAGTGTGTGTGTGTGTGTGTGTGTGTGTGTGTGTGTGTGTGTGTGTGTGTGTGTGTGTGTGTGTGTGTGTGTGTGTGTGTGTGTGTGTGTGTGTGTGTGTGTGTGTGTGTGTGTGTGTGTGTGTGTGCACATCATTCCTGTGTGTGACATGGTGTTAGTGCCAAAGCTAAAATACGTGGAGACCCATTTCCCCAAATACTGGAGCTGGGTCACACTGCCTGCCAAGCCCATCAATAAAACTCACTAACACAGCAGTTAGGACAGAACCCAGTAGCATACAGACAGCTCTCTTCACAAACTACTGGCAACTACTGTCAAGGGTACTGTGTACTGTGGAAAGTGGCAGGCGAGCACAAGAAGAGGCAGTTGACTGCCTCCTTCCATCTCTACCTCCTTCCATCTCTACCTCCCTCCATCTCTACCTCCCTCCCTCCATCTCTACCTCCTTCCATCTCTACCTCCTTCCATCTCTACCTCCCTCCATCTCTACCTCCTTCCATCTCTACCTCCTTCCATCTCTACCTCCCTCCATCTCTACCTCCTTCCATCTCTACCTCCTTCTATCTCTACCTCCCCCCATCTCTACCTCCTTCCATCTCTACCTCCCTCCCCCCATCTCTACCTCCCTCCATCTCTACATCCCTCCCTCCATCTCTACCTCCCTCCCCCCATCTCTACCTCCCTCCATCTCTACCTCCCTCCCTCCATCTCTACCTCACTCCCTCCCCCTCCCTCCATCTCTCCCACCCTCCCTCCCTCCATCTCTCCCACCCTTCATCTCTCCCTCCATCTATACCACCCTCACTCCCATCCTCCATCTCTCCCATCCTCCCTCCCTCCATCTCTACATCCCTCCCTCCATCTCTACCTCCCTCCCTCCATCTCTACCTCCCTCCCCCCATCTCTACCTCCCTCCATCTCTACCTCCCTCCCTCCATCTCTACCTCACTCCCTCCCCCTCCCTCCATCTCTCCCACCCTCCCTCCCTCCATCTCTCCCCCTCTTCATCTCTCCCTCCATCTATACCACCCTCACTCCCATCCTCCATCTCTCCCATCCTCCATCTCTCTCATCCTCCCTCCCTCCATCTCTACTACCCTCCCTCTCTCCCATCCTCCCTCCATCTCTCCCTCCAGCTCCATCTCTCCCTCTATCTCTCCCTCCATCTCTCCCTCCATCTCTCCCTCTAGCTCCATCTCTCCCTCCATCTCTCCCTCCATCTCTCCCTCCAGCTCCATCTCTCCCTCTATCTCTCCCTCTAGCTCCATCTCTCCCTCCATCTCTCCCTCTCGCTCCATCTCTCCCTCCATCTCTCCCTCTAGCACATCTCTCCCATCCTCCCTCCATCTCTCCCATCCTCCCTCCATCTCTCCCTCCAGCTCCATCTCTCCCTCTAGCTCCATCTCTCCCTCTAGCTCCATCTCTCCCTCCAGCTCCATCTCTCCCTCTAGCTCCATCTCTCCCTCCAGCTACATCTCTCCCTCTAGCCTCATCTCTCCCTCTATCTAGCTCCATCTCTCCAATCCTACCTCCCTCCCTCCGTCTCCATCTCATACACACATTCAATGGTTGAGGTTTAGGAGGTCAAATAATACATGCAGAAAAAAGTGAAAGTGACATCACATAAAAAGTGACATCACAATGTGATCTATGCTCCAAAGTGGTTCATGAAACAACATGTTGACCGTTAGGGTTTAATAAGAACTGAAAGCCTAAGGACTAGATTCTCCGTGGCCCTTCCTTCCTGCCTTACGGAAGGCAATCCCAGACCTGACATGGTAGATGAAGGCAGGGTCCCACTACATGGCTTTCACTTATCCAGAATATCACATCAGATCGGTGAGAGAGGAAGATCCAGTTCAAATCCACTATTCTATCTGGATCGATGACTACAGGGGGCATGGGAACTCTTAGGGTCACTTCCTGAGGTCAACAGGTCAGGGGTCAGCTAACAGCTGACCAACCAGTCTGACTGACCTCAAAATAAGCTGTCCAGAGGAAACAACATTAACACACACACACATGTACAAACACAGTACCCACACACACATGTACAAACACAGTACCCACACACACATGTACAAACACAGTACCCACACACACATGTACAAACACAGTACCCACACACACACACACATGTACAAACACAGTACCCACACACACACACATGTACAAACACAGTACCCACACACACATGTACAAACACAGTACCCCCACACACACACACATGTACAAACACAGTACCCACACACACATGTACAAACACAGTACCCACACACACATGTACAAACACAGTACCCACACACACATGTACAAACACAGTACCCACACACACACACACATGTACAAACACAGTACCCACACACACACACATGTACAAACACAGTACCCACACACACATGTACAAACACAGTCCCCACACACACACACATGTACAAACACAGTACCCACACACACACACACACATGTACAAACACAGTACCCACACACACACACACATGTACAAACACAGTCCCCCCACACACACACATGTACAAACACAGTACCCACACACACACACATGTACAAACACAGTACCCACACACACACACACATGTACAAACACAGTACCCACACACACACACATGTACAAACACAGTACCCACACACACACACACATGTACAAACACAGTACCCACACACACCAAGTAATATACAATCATCTGTCAAACACACTCATCGGAAGCTGGTCAGGAGACTCAGGACTTGAGTTGGCAAACCCGTGTTTGTGTGTGTGTGTATATACACCTGCCAAAGTGAACTCTCCGTCAAACACACAGCATACACACACCCATCAGAAACAGTAAGGGCTTAAAAAACACTGGCACACCCACATGTGGGTACATGTACACACACACACAAACACACAAACATACCCAATCTGCTGCCCCATGCTGCTACCTGTGCTGTAAACCTTCAGTGATTTGGGATGTGGAGAAAGTACATGATGTCTGACCATGTCTTACACATACACTGTTATAATCCTGCTCCTCCATGTTACGCAAACACTCTCCTCTCTTCTCCTCTCCTCCTAATCTCATCTCCTCTCCTCCCCTCCCATCCTCCTACTCTCATCTCCTCTCCTCCCATCCTCCTACTCTCATCTCCTCTCCTCCCATCCTCCTACTCTCATCTCCTCTCCTCCCATCCTCCTACTCTCATCTCCTCTTCTCCTACTCTCCTCCCATCCTCCTACTCTCATCCCCTCTCCTCTCCTCCCATCCTCCTACTCTCATCTCCTCTTCTCCTACTCTCTTCTCCTACTCTCTTCTCCTACTCTCATCTCCTCTCCTCCCCTCCCATCCTCCTACTCTCATCTCCTCTTCTCCTACTCTCTTCTCCTACTCTCATCTCATCTCCTCTCCTCCCCTCCCATCCTCCTACTCTCATCTCCTCTTCTCCTACTCTCTTCTCCTACTCTCATCTCCTCTCCTCCCCTCCCATCCTCCTACTCTCATCTCCTCTTCCCCTACTCTCCTCCCATCCTCCTCCTCTCATCTCCTCTTCTCCTACTCTCCTCCCATCCTCCTCCTCTCATCTCCTCTCCTCCCCTCCCATCCTCCTACTCTCATCTCCTCTTCTCCTACTCTCCTCCCATCCTCCTCCTCTCATCTCCTCTCCTCCCCTCCCATCCTCCTACTCTCATCTCCTCTTCTCCTACTCTCCTCCCATCCTCCTACTTTCATCTCCTTCTACTCTCATCTCCTCTCCTCCTACTCTCCTCCCATCCTCCTACTCTCATCTCATCTCCTCCTACTCTCCTCCCATCCCCCTACTCTCATCTCCTCTTCTCCTACTCTCCTCCCATCCTCCTACTCTCATCTCCTCTCCTCCCATCCTTCTACTCTCATCTCCTCTTCTCCTACTCTCTTCTCCTCTTCTCCTACTCTCATCTCCTCTCATCCCCTCCCATCCTCCTACTCTCATCTCCTCTCCTCCTACTCTCCTCCCATCCTCCTACTCTCATCTCCTCTCCTCCCGTCCCCTCCTCCCACTCTCATCTCCTCTGCTCCTACTCCCCTCCCATCCTCCTCCTCTCATCTCCTCCCATCCTCTTACTCTCATCTCCTTCTACTCTCATCTCCTCTCCTCCCATCCTCCTACTCTCATCTCCTCTCCTCCCATCCTCCTACTCTCATCTCCTCTCCTCCTACTCTCATCTCCTCTTCTCCTACTCTCCTCCCATCCTCCTACTCTCATCTCCTCTTCTCCTACTCTCCTCCCATCCTCCTACTCTCATCTCCTCCTACTCTCCTCCCATCCTCCTACTCTCATCTCCTCTTCTCCTACTCTCCTCCCATCCTCCTACTCTCATCTCCTCTTCTCCTACTCTCCTCCCATCCTCCTACTCTCATCTCCTCTCCTCCTACTCTCCTCCCATCCTCCTACTCTCATCTCCTCTCCTCCTACTCTCCTCCCATCCTCCTACTCTCCTCCCATCCTCCTACTCTCCTCCCATCCTCCTACTCTCATCTCCTCTCCTCCTCCCCTCCCATCCTCCTACTCTCATCTCCTCCTACTCTCCTCCCATCCCCCTACTCTCATCTCCTCTCCTCTCCTTCTCCACTCCTCCCACTCTCCTCCTCCCCTCCCATCCTCCTACTCTCATCTCCTCTCCTCCTACTCTCCTCCCATCCTCCTACTCTCATCTCCTCTCCTCCTCCCCTCCCATCCTCCTACTCTCATCTCCTCTCCTCCTACTCTCCTCCCATCCTCCTACTCTCATCTCCTCTCCTCCTCCCCTCCCATCCTCCTACTCTCATCTCCTCTCCTACTTTCATCTCCTCTCCTCCTACTCTCCTCCCATCCTCCTACTCTCATCTCATCTCCTCCTACTCTCCTCCCATCCCCCTACTCTCATCTCCTCTCCTTCTCCACTCCTCCCATCCCCCTACTCTCATCTCCTCTCCTCCTACTCTCCTCCCATCCCCCTACTCTCATCTCCTCTCCTCTCCTTCTCCACTCCTCCCACTCTCCTCCACTCCTCCCCTCGCTTAAGCAGCTTATAGGGAAACATGGTTCCAGTATGAGGGCTGCTGTGAGGCGTTCCGTGTCTGCCTGTCTGAAGCAGGGGACAAGTGCACACCTGGGAGGCTCATCACAGAAACATCCCAGGACTCAGAGGAGTGAGACAAGCAGTCCGTTTGGAATCAGTCCAACCTCAAACATGCATGTTTATGTACTAGACCAGTGTTTCTCGATCCTGGTCCCGGGGACACTGAAGGTCGCACATTTGACTTTTTGCCCTAGCTCTCAGATCTTGATTCAATTAAGCAAATCATCAAGCCTTTGCTTATTGGAATGAGGTGTGTTAGTGCTAGGGCAAAACACGAACCTGTATCAGGACCAGCTTTGACAAACGCTTAACATCTCTATTCCAGTGTTATTCTGTCTCAATGTATGCAGTCATAATGCGTCAGTGATAAGCCAATTCAAATGATTACTTTTTAAAATCAATAAAACCTATTCCAAAAGGAGTGGCTTGGTCTTCAGGCGAGGGATGAATGTGCTGGTAAATTCAAGATACAACCCATCCCATAGCCATTCTTTTGCACTGATGATCATTAGAAAACTGTTATCTGAGGAGAGAAGGCTTTGTATTGACATTCAACACCAAGCACAAGTAAGCCATTAACAAAATGATATTAGCCCCGTGTTCCACAGTGCTCGTGCTCTCTCTCTCTCTCTCTCTCTCTCTCTCTCTCTCTCTCTCTCTCTCTCTCTCTCTCTCTCTCTCTCTCTCTCTCTATATCTCTCTCTCTCTCTCTCTCTCTCTCTCTCTCTCTCTCTCTCTCTCTCTCTCTCTCTCTCTCTCTCTCTCTCTCTCTCTCTCTCTCTCTCTCTCTCTCTCTCTCTCTCTCTCTCTCTCTCTCTCTCTCTCTCTATCTCTCTCTCTATATCTCTCTCTCTCTCTCTCTCTCTCTCTCTCTCTCTCTCTCTCTCTCTCTCTCTCTCTCTATCTCTCTCTCTCTCTCTCTCTCTCTCTCTCTCTCTCTATATCTCTCTCTCTCTCTCTCTCTCTCTCTCTCTCTCTCTCTCTCTCTCTCTCTCTCTCTCTCTCTCTCTCTCTCTCTCTCTCTCTATCTCTCTCTCTCTCTCTCTCTCTCTCTCTCTCTCTCTCTCTCTCTCTCTCTCTCTCTCTCTCTCTCTCTCTCTCTCTCTCTCTCTCTCTCTCTATATCTCTCTCTCTCTCTCTCTCTCTCTCTCTCTCTCTCTCTCTCTCTCTCTCTCTCTCTCTCTCTATATCTCTCTCTCTCTCTCTCTCTCTCTCTCTCTCTCTCTCTCTCTCTCTCTCTCTCTCTCTCTCTCTCTCTCTCTCTCTCTCTCTCTCTCTCTCTCTCTCTCTCTCTCTCTCTCTCTCTCTCTCTCTCTCTCTCTCAATTCAATTCAATTCAAGGGGCTTTATTGGCATGGGAAACATGTGTTAACATTGCCAAAGCAAGTGAGGTAGGTAATATACAAAAGTCAAATAAACAATAAAAATGAACAGTAAACATTACACATACAGAAGTTTCAAAACAATAAAGACATTACAAATGTCATATTATATATATGCAGTGTTGTAACAATGTACAAATGGTTAAAGCACACAAGTTAAAATAAATAAACATAAATATGGGTTGTATTTACAGTGGTGTTTGTTCTTCACTGGTTGCCCTTTTCTTGTGGCAACAGGTCACAAATCTTGCTGCTGTGATGGCACACTGTGGAATTTCACCCAGTAGATATGGGAGTTTATCAAAATTGGATTTGTTTTCGAATTCTTTGTGGATCTGTGTAATCTGAGGGAAATATGTCTCTCTAATATGGTCATACATTGGGCAGGAGGTTAGGAAGTGCAGCTCAGTTTCCACCTCATTTTGTGGGCAGTGTGCACATAGCCTGTCTTCTCTTGAGAGCCATGTCTGCCTACGGCGGCCTTTCTCAATAGCAAGGCTATGCTCACTGAGTCTGTACATAGTCAAAGCTTTCCTTAAGTTTGGGTCAGTCACAGTGGTCAGGTATTCTGCCAATGTGTACTCTCTGTTTAGGGCCAAATAGCATTCTAGTTTGCTCTGTTTTTTTGTTAATTCTTTCCAATGTGTCAAGCAATTATCTTTTTGTTTTCTCATGATTTGGTTGGGTCTAATTGTGCTGTTGTCCTGGGGCTCTGTGGGGTGTGTTTGTGTTTGTGAACAGAGCCCTAGGACCAGCTTGCTTAGGGGACTCTTCTCCAGGTTCATCTCTCTGTAGGTGATGGCTTTGTTATGGAAGGTTTGGGAATCGCTTCCTTTTAGGTGGTTGTAGAATTTAACGGCTCTTTTCTGGATTTTGATAATTAGTGGGTATCGGCCTAATTCTGCTCTGCATGCATTATTTGGTGTTCTACGTTGTACACGGAGGATATTTTTGCAGAATTCTGCATGCAGAGTCTCAATTTGGTGTTTGTCCCATTTTGTGAAATCTTGGTTGGTGAGCAGACCCCAGA
>NC_092105.1:15301170-15358670 GCF_045679555.1 Salvelinus alpinus | reverse complement strand
AGCGCAAGAGGAGACGTACGGTGCATTCGAGACAACTCGGAACTAGAAAAAACAAGCTCGAACTGGAAAAAAAGAGCTTTGAACGGTCATCCAACTCGGAATTACACGTCGGAAACTTGGGCATCATCCTAGGGCTCTTCTCCACCCAATCACATTTGTCAAATCCTTTCAGGCTAAATTCCAGATTAACTTGGAGAGGACAGTTAACTAAGCCTACTTACAAAAAGTGTGCTTCTAACGAAGAGCTACAAAAGTAAGTAAATAGCCAAATTAGGGGGGGGGGTGCTGCCAAACAAATGTATTCATATTGGTTACACTGTCCTGTGAATGTCCCGCAAAATGTGGGTATTTTACGTGTGTTTGTGTCTACAGTGCATTCGGAAAGTATTCAGACCCCTTGACTTTTTCCACATTTTGCTATGTTACAGCCTTATTATAAAATTGATTAAATACATTTTTTTCCATCATCAATCTACATACAACACCCCATGATGACAAAACAAAAACAGGTCTTTAGAATTTTTATGTATGAGCCTCGAAATTGAGTTTAAGTGCATCCTGTTTCCATTAAGCATCCTTGAGATGTTTCTACAACTTGATTGGAGTCCACCTGTGGTAAATTCAATTGATTGGACATGATTTGGAAAGGCACACACCTGTCTGTATAAGGTCCCACAGTTGACAGTGCATGTCAGAGCAAAAACCAAGCCATGAGGTTGTCACGCCCTGACAATAGAGTCCTTGGTTCTCTATGGTGTAGTAGGTCAGGGCGTGACTAGGGGGTGATCTAGTATATGTATTTCTATGTTGGTGCTAATGTGGTTCCCAATTAGAGGCAGCTGTTTATCGTTGCCTCTGATTGGAGATCATATTTAGGTAGCTATTTCCCCACCTGTGTTTTGTGGGATATTGATTGTTTGTTAGTGTGTTTGGGCACTACGTCCTCACGGTCTTTGTAAGTTTTGTTATTTTGTTTTGTTAGTTTCACTTAAATAAATATGTGGAACTATACTCACGCTGCGCCTTGGTCCGCTCATTTCCAAGATCGTGACAAAGGTTGAAGGAATTGTCTGTAGAGCTCTGAAACAGGATTGTGTCGAGGCACAGATCTGGGGCAGGGTACCAAAAACATTTCAGCAGCATTGAAGGTCCCCAAGAACACAATTGCCTCCATCATTCTTAAATGGAGGAAGTTTGGAAACACCAAGACTCTTTCTAGAGCTGTCCGCCTGTCCAAACTGACCAATCAGGGGAGAAGGGCCTTTGTTAGAGAAGTGACCAAGAACCTGATGGTCACTCTGACAGAGTTCCAGTGTGGAAATGTGAGAACCTTCCAGAAGGACAACCATCTCTGCAGCACTTCACCAATCAGTACTTTATCAGGCCAGACGGAAGCCACTTCTCAGTAAAAGGCACATGACAGCCGGCTTGGAGTTTGCAAAAAGGCACCTAAAGGTCTCAGACCATGCTGAAATCAAGATTGAAACCAAGATTGAAACCAGAGTAGGCCTACATATTCAAAGCAGATAATTAGACCAACTGTTAATAGATAATAGACCAACTGTTGAAACCAAGATTGAACACTTTGGCCTGAATGCCAAGCATCACGTCTGGAGGAGACCTGGCACCATCCCTACAGTGAAGCATGTTGGTGGCAGCATCATGCTGTGGGGATGTTTTTCAGCGGCAGGGACTGGGAGACTAGTCAGGATCGAGGGAAAGATGAACGGAGCAAAGTACAGAGAGACCCTTGATGAAAACCTGCTCCAGAGCGCTCAGGACCTCAGACTGGGGCAAAGGTTCATCTTCCAACAGGACAACGACCCTAAGCACACAGCCAAGACAACGCAGGAGTGGCTTCGGGACAAGTCTCTGAATGTCCTTGAGTGGCCAGCCAGAGCCCGGACTTGAACCCAATCGAACATCTCTGGAGAGACCTGAGCGTCGCTGCCCCATCTAACCTGACATAGCTTGAGAGGATCTGCAGAGAAGAATGGGAGGAACTCCCCAAATACAGGTGTGCCAAGCTTGTAGTGTCATACCCAAGAATCGCTGTCAAAGGTGCTTCAACAAAGTACTGAGTAAAGGGTCTGAATACTAATATAAATGTGATATTTCCGTTTTTTTAAATTTTAATACATTTGCAAAAATTTCTACAAATCCGTTTTTGACGGAAACAAATTAAGTCATCAATTATAGAATAAGGCTGTAACGTAACAACGTGGAAAAGTCAAGGGGTCGGAATACGTGCACTGTATGTTTGTGTTTGTGTCGTGCATGCGTGTGTGAGGTACCTGAGGGTTAGGTGGAGTCTGTGGTGTTTGTCCTGCAGAAGCTCCTTAACTGGGAACATGGCTGATCCCAGCAGGTACATCTGGCACCCAATCACACACACATATCACTATTAGAGTCCAGTAGGTACATCTGGCACCCAATCACACACACATATCACTATTAGAGCCCAGCAGGTACATTTGACACCCAATCACACACACATATCACTATTAGAGTCCAGTAGGTACATCTGGCACCCAATCACACACACATATCACTATTAGAGTCCAGTAGGTACATCTGGCACCCAATCACACACACATATCACTATTAGAGTCCAGTAGGTACATCTGGCACCCAATCACACACACATATCACTATTAGAGTCCAGTAGGTACATCTGGCACCCAATTACACACACATATCACTATTAGAGCCCAGCAGGTACATCTGGCACCCAATCACACACACATATCACTATTAGAGTCCAGTAGGTACATCTGACACCCAATTACACACACATATCACTATTAGAGTCCAGTAGGTACATTTGACACCCAATCAAACACACATATCACTATTAGAGCCCAGCAGGTACATTTGACACCCAATTACATACACATATCACTATTAGAGCCCAGCAGGTACATTTGACACCCAATCACACACACATATCACTATTAGAGTTCAGTAGGTACATCTGACACCCAATTACACACACATATCACTATTAGAGTCCAGTTGGTACATCTGACACCCAATTACACACACATATCACTATTAGAGTCCAGTTGGTACATCTGACACCCAATTACACACACATATCACTATTAGAGTCCAGTTGGTACATCTGACACCCAATTACACACACATATCACTGTTAGAGTCCAGTTGGTACATCTGACACCCAATTACACACACATATCACTATTAGAGTCCAGTTGGTACATCTGACACCCAATTACACACACATATCACTATTAGAGTCCAGTAGGTACATCTGACACCCAATTACACACACATATCACTATTAGAGTCCAGTTGGTACATCTGACACCCAATTACACACACATATCACTATTAGAGTGCAGTTGGTACATCTGACACTCAATTACACACACATATCACTATTAGAGTCCAGTAGGTATTTCTCGGGGTGGAGTGTTTGGTTAGTGTGGGGCTGAAGAGTTTTGGGGAGTTGACTGTAGTCAATGAAGTTGGGCTCTAATAGTGATATGTGTGTGTGATTGGGTGTCAAATGTACCTACTGGACTCTAATAGTGATATGTGTGTCTAATTGGGTGTCAAATGTACCTGCTGGGCTCTAATAGTGAAGTTGGAGTAGTCATAGTGGGGGATATTTCGTACCGTGCCTTGGGAGCGGTCCTTGACGTCGTACACAGACAGCTTGACCTGCGTCTGTTGAGTGATCAGAGAGTCCTGGAAGAATGCTATACTACTCAGATAGATAGGATTACTGGTACCCTATGGAGAGAGAGAGAGAGAGAGAGGGGGAAAAAGAGAGGGGGACTTTTGTAATGAATCAGTTTGGCCAGGGCTGCCAACTTTTGAAGAAAGCTTGGAGTGAGATTTGCTATGTGAATTTCATTTCCCCCTGGCACAATCCCTAGATAGGAGCTCATTACCGACAATGCTATGTATTTTGGAATGGCTTACGCCTATGACCAGGGTGGGAAATGATGTGTATTCAGGATGCTTTGAACATTAAATGAACACTCAAAATTCAATTACTTTGTTACTTTGAGATTTTTGGGGGATGAAATGTAAAGTATGCTAATATTTTTTTTAACATACTTTTTTGGTGGTTTGACACTTCATTCAGACAGTAATTAAATGAGACAGGCAAATGCTAGAAACAGTGGGAAGGTTGGAAGCAGGGATTGATCCCTGTTCTCAGGTGGAAAGTTGTATGAGACATACCAGGGAGTGTCACCACTATACCAAGGCTCTGCACAGGAAATACTAATATTAATGGTTGATGGCAGTGGGGAACCAAATCATAGATTGCAGTCTCCTTGTTCATAGACTGCTTTCAAGGTAAGGACACAACATTTTGTATTTTGTCATTTGGGCGAACTCTCTTTATTTAAAATAGAGATAGATGAAAATCCTGCTTTCTCTCCAGGAGGGTTGGCCACCCCCAATCTATGTTTCCCAATGTCACGTTCCTGACCTTATTTCCTTTATTTTGTCTTTGTTTAGTATGGTCAGGACGTGAGCTGGGTGGGCATTCTATGTTATGTGTTTCTATGTTTAGGTTCATTGTTAATTAGCCTGATATGGTTCTCAATCAGGGGCAGGTGTTTTACGTTTCCTCTGATTGAGAACCATATTAAGGCTGTTCACACTGTTTGTTTGTGGGTGATTGTCTTCCGTGTCTGTGTATGTACCACACGGGACTGTTTCGTTTGTTTAGTCTGTTCCTGTTCGTGCGTTCTTCGTGTTATGTAAGTTCTCATGTCCAGGTCGGTCTACGTCGTTTTTGTTATTTTGTAATTTATTCAAGTGTGCTTCGTGTTCGTCTTGTTTGAATAAATTCATTATGTACTCCACAAAAGCTGCGTTTTGGTCCGATCCTTGCTCCTCCTCAGACGAGGAGGAGAACAATCGTTACACCCAAGTGCTGGGTGTTTGAAAAATGTTCTTGTTATAACAATTCTCAAAATCACCCAAACTTTTTTTTTTAAATCTGATGAATATCAATATTCCGGTGGTTTACAAGTTGAAGATCCTTGCCATCGTCTTACTCTGCATAAGATATGATGCATTTATGAGTTGAGTCCCCCTACCATCTCTGCCTAGCATGTGCACAATACTCAAAAGTAACAAAAATGATGAGGCCTGGAGCATTTAATATCCAATGCTTATTTGTATGACTTATTCACAACTGTCCATGAATGGCTGCAAAAATACAATTCCTTTTCAATGACACAAATAGGCATATCAGTTTTCAAATATGTGATTCCACTGGCAAAATTGGGAAGAAGTAGAACATTTGAATAAGTGTGGGGAATAGCAGTAGTGTTGTTGCTGACAAACACAGTAATTACCCTATATTTTAGCCCATTGTTAAGAATGAGAACTGTTCCACTGATCAGACTAAATCAAGTAAATAGCCAATAAAATCTCCTGAAGACTAGATGACATAAATCTGCTCCTACACTCTACCCAAATGATTTTCTATGCATTGTCCTACCTCTAGAATTAAACTTACACTTTTGGTTTCACAATCTGTTTGACAAAATGATTTTCATAGTTACACATCAGGTCACCCTACCAAACTTCCCTGTTAAAACAAACTGTAGGTCTGTCTGCTGTCGTTTCGTTGTCACAGCCAAAACATTGTAAATAAAACAGGTCTACCGTGCTGCTCTTTTTACAGTTGTATAAACTCAGTGGAGAACGTTCTCTCTCTCCATTCAGATCCACTCTAACCTTTTCTTTAAAACGTACATCCAATCCCCTTGATCCTTTACATAACTAGACCAATCATATGCTTGAATGTGTCGTGGTTCACAGTGCTGTGGCAGGACAGGACAATGATATAGGTCGTGATGTTAAATTGCAGGCGCAGATGCTTTGATTTCTACATGATTTGGAACTCAGTTGAAAAGTTATCACACTGACTATACAATGGAATAATTAAACAAATAAATGCAGTACTTTTCAATGCGTGAGATATGAGGTGTGGCGTGTGTACGTGAGAAGAGGGTCAAATGCGTGTCTCATGGCCAATGTGTGAGAATTGGCAGTGCTCATCGTGGTGTAAAGCAGTGTGGTTACGTTATGGTTAGGTTATGGTTAGGTCAACATGGTGTAGAGCGTGTTGGTTATGTTATGGTTAGGTCAAAGTGGTGTAGACACTCTTATGGTTAGGTCAACATGGTGTAGAGATTTATGGTTATGTTATGGTTAGGTCAACATGGTGTAGAGATTTATGGTTATGTTGTGGTTAGGTCACTGTGGTGTAGAGCAGTCTGGTTACGTTGTGGTTAGGTCAACGTTGGTTACGTTTTGGGAGGTCAAAGTGGTGTGGTCCTACCTCTATGATCTCTGTCTGAGCGTGTTTGGTCCAGAAGGCCTGGGGAGGAGTTGTACAGCTGACCGCCACAAAGCTGATTGGCTTACGCTCAAACGCTGGTGTGACCAGTTCACTGCAGGCTGGGAATACAACATAGGACATGAACATTGATGGCACAATGTTGAGAGATGGAGCTGGGGAAATGTATGTTGTAACCACTATTACATTCATAGACAGAGCAATACAACTTTAGAGTTTGAGTTATGATAGGAAAGATAGTTGTACTAACCTTATAAGTCATTAATAAGTTATACTCTTCAATAATCAATGGGTATGTACAGTGCATTTTGAAAGTATTCAGACCCCTTGACTTTTCCCACATTTTATTACGTTACAGCTTTATTAAAAAATGTGTTAAATAGTTTTTTCCCCTCATCAATCTACACACAATACCCCATAATGACAAAGCAAAAACAGGTTTTAGAAATGTTTGCAATTTTAAATTTATTTTTAATACGGAAATATTTACATAAGTCTTCAGACCCTTTACTCACTACTTTCTTGAAGCACCTTTGGCAGCGATTACAGCCTTGAGTCTTCTTGGGTATGATGCTACAAGTTTGGCACACCTGTATTTGGGGAGTTTCTCCCATTCTTCTCTGCAGATCCTCTCAAGCTGTCAGGTTAGATGGGGAGCGTCGCTGCACAGCTATTTTCAGGTCTCTCCAGAGATGTTCATCTGGTTCAAGTCCGGGCTCTGATTGGGCCACTCATTCAGAGACTTGTCCCGAAGCCACTCCTCCAATGTTCTAGCTATATGGTTAGGGTCATTGTTCTGTTGGAAGGTGAAACTTCGCCCCAGTCTGAGGTCTTGGGTGTGTTTTCATATTTTTTTTTAATGTAATCTTTATTTAACTAGGCAAGTCAGTTAAGAACAAATTCTTATTGACAATGACGGCCTACCGGGCAACAGTGGGTTAACTGCCTTGTTCAGGGGCAGACCGACAGATTTTTACCTTGTCCAGCTCGGGGATTCGATCCAGCAACCTTAGGTCAACGTGGTGTAGAGCATGTTGGTTACGTTATGGTTAGGTCAACATGGTGTAGAGCGTTATGGTTACGTTATGGTTAGGTCAACATGGTGTAGAGCGTTATGGTTACGTTTTGGTTAGGTCAACATGGTGTAGAGCGTTATGGTTACGTTATGGTTAGGTCAACATGGTGTAGAGCGTTATGGTTACGTTATGGTTAGGTCAACATGGTGTAGAGCGTTATGGTTACGTTATGGTTAGGTCAACATGGTGTAGAGCGTTATGGTTACGTTTTGGTTAGGTCAACATGATGTAGAGTGTTATGGTTACGTTATGGTTAGGTCAACATGGTGTAGAGCGTTATGGTTACGTTTTGGTTAGGTCAACATGATGTAGAGTGTTATGGTTACGTTATGGTTAGGTCAACATGATGTAGAGAGTTATGGTTAGGTCAACATGATGTAGAGCGTTATGGTTACGTTTTGGTTAGGTCAACATGATGTAGAGTGTTATGGTTACGTTATGGTTAGGTCAACATGGTGTAGAGCGTTATGGTTACGTTTTGGTTAGGTCAACATGGTGTAGAGAGTTATGGTTACGTTTTGGTTAGGTCAACATGATGTAGAGTGTTATGGTTACGTTTTGGTTAGGTCAACATGATGTAGAGAGTTATGGTTAGGTCAACATGATGTAGAGCGTTATGGTTAGGTCAACATGATGTAGAGCGTTATGGTTACGTTTTGGTTAGGTCAACATGGTGTAGAGCGTTATGGTTAGGTCAACATGATGTAGAGCGTTATGGTTACGTTATGGTTAGGTCAACATGATGTAGAGTGTTATGGTTACGTTTTGGTTAGGTCAACATGATGTAGAGTGTTATGGTTACGTTTTGGTTAGGTCAACATGATGTAGAGCGTTATGGTTAGGTCAACATGATGTAGAGTGTTATGGTTAGGTCAACATGATGTAGAGCGTTATGGTTAGGTCAACATGATGTAGAGCGTTATGGTTACGTTATGGTTAGGTCAACATGATGTAGAGCGTTATGGTTACGTTTTGGTTAGGTCAACATGATGTAGAGCGTTTTGGTTAGGTCAACATGATGTAGAGTGTTATGGTTAGGTCAACATGATGTAGAGCGTTATGGTTAGGTCAACATGATGTAGAGCGTTATGGTTACGTTATGGTTAGGTCAACATGATGTAGAGTGTTATGGTTACGTTTTGGTTAGGTCAACATGATGTAGAGCGTTATGGTTACGTTATGGTTAGGTCAACATGATTTAGAGAGTTATGGTTAGGTCAGCATGATGTAGAGCGTTATGGTTACGTTATGGTTAGGTCAACATGATTTAGAGAGTTATGGTTAGGTCAACATGATGTAGAGTGTTATGGTTACGTTATGGTTAGGTCAACATGATTTAGAGAGTTATGGTTAGGTCAGCATGATGTAGAGCGTTATGGTTACGTTATGGTTAGGTCAACATGATTTAGAGAGTTATGGTTAGGTCAGCATGATGTAGAGCGTTATGGTTACGTTATGGTTAGGTCAACATGATTTAGAGAGTTATGGTTAGGTCAACATGGTGTAGAGCGTTATGGTTACGTTATGGTTAGGTCAACATGATGTAGAGCGTTATGGTTACGTTATGGTTAGGTCAACATGATGTAGAGCGTTATGGTTACGTTATGGTTAGGTCAACATGATTTAGAGAGTTATGGTTAGGTCAACATGATGTAGAGCGTTATGGTTACGTTATGGTTAGGTCAACATGATTTAGAGAGTTATGGTTAGGTCAACATGATGTAGAGCGTTATGGTTACGTTATGGTTAGGTCAACATGATTTAGAGAGTTATGGTTAGGTCAACATGATGTAGAGTGTTATGGTTACGTTATGGTTAGGTCAACATGATGTAGAGCGTTATGGTTACGTTATGGTTAGGTCAACATGATTTAGAGAGTTATGGTTAGGTCAACATGATGTAGAGCGTTATGGTTACGTTATGGTTAGGTCAACATGATGTAGAGCGTTTTGGTTAGGTCAACATGATGTAGAGCGTTTTGGTTAGGTCAACATGATGTAGAGCGTTTTGGTTAGGTCAACATGATTTAGAGAGTTATGGTTAGGTCAACATGATGTAGAGCGTTATGGTTACGTTATGGTTAGGTCAACATGATGTAGAGTGTTATGGTTACGTTATGGTTAGGTCAACATGGTGTAGAGCGTTATGGTTAGGTCAACATGATGTAGAGCTTTATGGTTACGTTATGGTTAGGTCAACATGGTATAGAGCGTTATGGTTAGGTCAACATGGTGTAGAGCGTTATGGTTACGTTTTGGTTAGGTCAACATGATGTAGAGAGTTATGGTTAGGTCAACATGGTGTAGAGTGTTATGGTTACGTTATGGTTAGGTCAACATGGTGTAGAGCGTTATGGTTACGTTATGGTTAGGTCAACATGATGTAGAGCGTTATGGTTAGGTCAACATGGTGTAGAGTGTTATGGTTACGTTATGGTTAGGTCAACATGGTGTAGAGCGTTATGGTTAGGTCAACATGGTGTAGAGTGTTATGGTTACGTTATGGTTAGGTCAACATGGTGTAGAGCGTTATGGTTACGTTATGGTTAGGTCAACATGATGTAGAGTGTTATGGTTACGTTATGGTGAGGTCAACATGGTGTAGAGCGTTATGGTTACGTTTTGGTTAGGTCAACATGATGTAGAGTGTTATGGTTACGTTATGGTGAGGTCAACATGGTGTAGAGCGTTATGGTTACGTTATGGTTAGGTCAACATGGTGTAGAGTGTTATGGTTACGTTATGGTTAGGTCAACATGGTGTAGAGCGTTATGGTTACGTTATGGTTAGGTCAACATGATGTAGAGCATTATGGTTACGTTATGGTTAGGTCAACATGGTGTAGAGCGTTATGGTTAGGTCAACATGGTGTAGAGCGTTATGGTTACGTTATGGTTAGGTCAACATGGTGTAGAGCATTATGGTTAGGTCAACATGATGTAAAGCGTTATGGTTACGTTATGGTTAGGTCAACATGATGTAGAGCATTATGGTTACGTTTTGGTTAGGTCAACATGATGTAGAGCATTATGGTTAGGTCAACATGGTGTAGAGCGTTATGGTTACGTTATGGTTAGGTCAACATGGTGTAGAGCATTATGGTTAGGTCAACATGATGTAAAAAGTTATGGTTACGTTATGGTTAGGTCAACATGGTATAGAGCATTATGGTTAGGTCAACATGGTGTAGAGCATTATGGTTACGTTATGGTTAGGTCAACATGATGTAGAGAGTTATGGTTACGTTATGGTTAGGTCAACATGATGTAGAGAGTTATGGTTACGTTATGGTTAGGTCAACATGATGTAGAGAGTTTTGGTTAGGTCAACATGATGTAGAGCGTTTTGGTTAGGTCAACATGATGTAGAGAGTTATGGTTACGTTATGGTTAGGTCAACATGATGTAGAGAGTTATGGTTACGTTATGGTTAGGTCAACATGATGTAGAGAGTTTTGGTTAAGTCAACATGATGTAGAGCGTTTTGGTTAGGTCAACATGATGTAGAGCGTTTTGGTTAGGTCAACATGATGTAGAGAGTTATGGTTAGGTCAACATGATGTAGAGCGTTTTGGTTAGGTCAACATGGTGTAGAGCGTTATGGTTAGGTCAACATGATGTAGAGCGTTATGGTTACGTTATGGTTAGGTCAACATGATGTAGAGTGTTTTGGTTAGGTCAACATGATGTAGAGAGGTATGGTTAGGTCAACATGATGTAGAGCGTTTTGGTTAGGTCAACATGATGTAGAGCGTTTTGGTTAGGTCACCATGATGTAGAGCGTTATGGTTAGGTCAACATGATGTAGAGCGTTTTGGTTAGGTCAACATGATGTAGAGCGTTATGGTTAGGTCAACATGATGTAGAGCGTTTTGGTTAGGTCAACATGATGTAGAGCGTTATGGTTAGGTCAACATGATGTAGAGCGTTATGGTTACGTTATGGTTAGGTCAACATTATGTAGAGCGTTGTGGTTACGTTATGGTTAGGTCAACATGGTGTAGAGCGTTATGGTTACGTTATGGTTAGGTCAACATGATGTAGAGCGTTATGGTTACGTTGTGGATACGTTATGGTTAGGTCAACATGGTGTAGAGCGTAATGGTTAGGTCAACATGATGTAGAGTGTTATAGTTACATTATGGTTACGTTATGGTTAGGTCAACATGGTGTAGAGCGTTATGGTTACTTTATGGTTAGGTCAACATGGTGTAGAGCGTTATGGTTACGTTATGGTTAGGTCAACATGGTGTAGAGCATTATGGTTACGTTATGGTTAGGTCAACATGATGTAGAGCGTTATGGTTAGGTCAACATGATGTAGAGCGTTATGGTTACGTTATGGTTAGGTCAACATGGTGTAGAGCGTTATGGTTACGTTATGGTTAGATCAACAAGGTGTAGAGCATTATGGTTAGGTCAGCATGGTGTAGAGCGTTATGGTTACATTATGGTTAGATCAACATGGTGTAGAGCGTTATGGTTACGTTATGGTTAGGTCAACATGATGTAGAGCGTTATGGTTACGTTTTGGTTAGGTCAACAAGGTGTAGAGCGTTACGGTTAGGTCAACATGATGTAGAGCGTTATGGTTACGTTTTGGTTAGGTCAACATGGTGTAGAGCGTTATGGTTAGGTCAAAATGATGTAGAGCTTTATGGTTACGTTATGGTTAGGTCAACATGGTGTAGAGCGTTATGGTTACGTTATGGTTAGGTCAACATGGTGTAGATCGTTATGGTTACGTTATGGTTAGGTCAACATGGTGTAGAGGGTTATGGTTACGTTATGGTTAGGTCAACATGGTGTAGATCGTTATGGTTACGTTATGGTTAGGTCAACATGGTGTAGAGCGTTATGGTTACGTTATGGTTAGGTCAACATGGTGTAGAGCATTATGGTTAGGTCAACGTGGTGTAGAGCGTTATGGTTACGTTATGGTTAGGTCAACATGGTGTAGAGCGTTATGGTTAGGTCATTATGATGCAGAGCGTTATGGTTAGGTCAACATGGTGTAGAGCGTTATGGTTACGTTATGGTTAGGTCAACATGATGTAGAGCGTTATGGTTACGTTTTGGTTAGGTCAACATGATGTAGAGTGTTATGGTT
The DNA here is from genome assembly GCF_045679555.1 of Salvelinus alpinus. NCBI lineage: Eukaryota > Metazoa > Chordata > Actinopteri > Salmoniformes > Salmonidae > Salvelinus > Salvelinus alpinus. Next base: position 15,346,131 of record NC_092105.1, on the reverse strand, counting down.
AGGTCAACATGATGTAGAGCGTTATGGTTAGGTCAACATGATGTAGAGCGTTATGGTTACGTTATGGTTAGGTCAACATGATGTAGAGCGTTATGGTTACGTTTTGGTTAGGTCAACATGATGTAGAGCGTTTTGGTTAGGTCAACATGATGTAGAGTGTTATGGTTAGGTCAACATGATGTAGAGCGTTATGGTTAGGTCAACATGATGTAGAGCGTTATGGTTACGTTATGGTTGGGTCAACATGATGTAGAGTGTTATGGTTACGTTTTGGTTAGGTCAACATGATGTAGAGTGTTATGGTTACGTTTTGGTTAGGTCAACATGATGTAGAGTGTTATGGTTACGTTATGGTTAGGTCAACATGATTTAGAGAGTTATGGTTAGGTCAGCATGATGTAGAGCGTTATGGTTACGTTATGGTTAGGTCAACATGATTTAGAGAGTTATGGTTAGGTCAACATGGTGTAGAGCGTTATGGTTACGTTATGGTTAGGTCAACATGATGTAGAGCGTTATGGTTACGTTATGGTTAGGTCAACATGATGTAGAGCGTTATGGTTACGTTATGGTTAGGTCAACATGATTTAGAGAGTTATGGTTAGGTCAACATGATGTAGAGCGTTATGGTTACGTTATGGTTAGGTCAACATGATTTAGAGAGTTATGGTTAGGTCAACATGATGTAGAGCGTTATGGTTACGTTATGGTTAGGTCAACATGATTTAGAGAGTTATGGTTAGGTCAACATGATGTAGAGTGTTATGGTTACGTTATGGTTAGGTCAACATGATTTAGAGAGTTATGGTTAGGTCAACATGATGTAGAGCGTTATGGTTACGTTATGGTTAGGTCAACATGATTTAGAGAGTTATGGTTAGGTCAACATGATGTAGAGCGTTATGGTTACGTTATGGTTAGGTCAACATGATGTAGAGCGTTTTGGTTAGGTCAACATGATGTAGAGCGTTTTGGTTAGGTCAACATGATGTAGAGCGTTTTGGTTAGGTCAACATGATTTAGAGAGTTATGGTTAGGTCAACATGATGTAGAGCGTTATGGTTACGTTATGGTTAGGTCAACATGATGTAGAGTGTTATGGTTACGTTATGGTTAGGTCAACATGGTGTAGAGCGTTATGGTTAGGTCAACATGATGTAGAGCTTTATGGTTACGTTATGGTTAGGTCAACATGGTATAGAGCGTTATGGTTAGGTCAACATGGTGTAGAGCGTTATGGTTACGTTTTGGTTAGGTCAACATGATGTAGAGAGTTATGGTTAGGTCAACATGGTGTAGAGTGTTATGGTTACGTTATGGTTAGGTCAACATGGTGTAGAGCGTTATGGTTACGTTATGGTTAGGTCAACATGATGTAGAGCGTTATGGTTAGGTCAACATGGTGTAGAGTGTTATGGTTACGTTATGGTTAGGTCAACATGGTGTAGAGCGTTATGGTTAGGTCAACATGGTGTAGAGTGTTATGGTTACGTTATGGTTAGGTCAACATGGTGTAGAGCGTTATGGTTACGTTATGGTTAGGTCAACATGATGTAGAGTGTTATGGTTACGTTATGGTGAGGTCAACATGGTGTAGAGCGTTATGGTTACGTTTTGGTTAGGTCAACATGATGTAGAGTGTTATGGTTACGTTATGGTGAGGTCAACATGGTGTAGAGCGTTATGGTTACGTTATGGTTAGGTCAACATGGTGTAGAGTGTTATGGTTACGTTATGGTTAGGTCAACATGGTGTAGAGCGTTATGGTTACGTTATGGTTAGGTCAACATGATGTAGAGCATTATGGTTACGTTATGGTTAGGTCAACATGGTGTAGAGCGTTATGGTTAGGTCAACATGGTGTAGAGCGTTATGGTTACGTTATGGTTAGGTCAACATGGTGTAGAGCATTATGGTTAGGTCAACATGATGTAAAGCGTTATGGTTACGTTATGGTTAGGTCAACATGATATAGAGCATTATGGTTACGTTTTGGTTAGGTCAACATGATGTAGAGCATTATGGTTAGGTCAACATGGTGTAGAGCGTTATGGTTACGTTATGGTTAGGTCAACATGGTGTAGAGCATTATGGTTAGGTCAACATGATGTAAAGCGTTATGGTTACGTTATGGTTAGGTCAACATGGTATAGAGCGTTATGGTTAGGTCAACATGGTGTAGAGCATTATGGTTACGTTATGGTTAGGTCAACATGATGTAGAGAGTTATGGTTACGTTATGGTTAGGTCAACATGATGTAGAGAGTTATGGTTACGTTATGGTTAGGTCAACATGATGTAGAGAGTTTTGGTTAGGTCAACATGATGTAGAGCGTTTTGGTTAGGTCAACATGATGTAGAGAGTTATGGTTACGTTATGGTTAGGTCAACATGATGTAGAGAGTTATGGTTACGTTATGGTTAGGTCAACATGATGTAGAGAGTTTTGGTTAAGTCAACATGATGTAGAGCGTTTTGGTTAGGTCAACATGATGTAGAGCGTTTTGGTTAGGTCAACATGATGTAGAGCGTTATGGTTACGTTATGGTTAGGTCAACATGATTTAGAGAGTTATGGTTAGGTCAACATGATGTAGAGCGTTATGGTTACGTTATGGTTAGGTCAACATGATTTAGAGAGTTATGGTTAGGTCAACATGATGTAGAGTGTTATGGTTACGTTATGGTTAGGTCAACATGATGTAGAGCGTTATGGTTACGTTATGGTTAGGTCAACATGATTTAGAGAGTTATGGTTAGGTCAACATGATGTAGAGCGTTATGGTTACGTTATGGTTAGGTCAACATGATGTAGAGCGTTTTGGTTAGGTCAACATGATGTAGAGCGTTTTGGTTAGGTCAACATGATGTAGAGCGTTTTGGTTAGGTCAACATGATTTAGAGAGTTATGGTTAGGTCAACATGATGTAGAGCGTTATGGTTACGTTATGGTTAGGTCAACATGATGTAGAGTGTTATGGTTACGTTATGGTTAGGTCAACATGGTGTAGAGCGTTATGGTTAGGTCAACATGATGTAGAGCTTTATGGTTACGTTATGGTTAGGTCAACATGGTATAGAGCGTTATGGTTAGGTCAACATGGTGTAGAGCGTTATGGTTACGTTTTGGTTAGGTCAACATGATGTAGAGAGTTATGGTTAGGTCAACATGGTGTAGAGTGTTATGGTTACGTTATGGTTAGGTCAACATGGTGTAGAGCGTTATGGTTACGTTATGGTTAGGTCAACATGATGTAGAGCGTTATGGTTAGGTCAACATGGTGTAGAGTGTTATGGTTACGTTATGGTTAGGTCAACATGGTGTAGAGCGTTATGGTTAGGTCAACATGGTGTAGAGTGTTATGGTTACGTTATGGTTAGGTCAACATGGTGTAGAGCGTTATGGTTACGTTATGGTTAGGTCAACATGATGTAGAGTGTTATGGTTACGTTATGGTGAGGTCAACATGGTGTAGAGCGTTATGGTTACGTTTTGGTTAGGTCAACATGATGTAGAGTGTTATGGTTACGTTATGGTGAGGTCAACATGGTGTAGAGCGTTATGGTTACGTTATGGTTAGGTCAACATGGTGTAGAGTGTTATGGTTACGTTATGGTTAGGTCAACATGGTGTAGAGCGTTATGGTTACGTTATGGTTAGGTCAACATGATGTAGAGCATTATGGTTACGTTATGGTTAGGTCAACATGGTGTAGAGCGTTATGGTTAGGTCAACATGGTGTAGAGCGTTATGGTTACGTTATGGTTAGGTCAACATGGTGTAGAGCATTATGGTTAGGTCAACATGATGTAAAGCGTTATGGTTACGTTATGGTTAGGTCAACATGATATAGAGCATTATGGTTACGTTTTGGTTAGGTCAACATGATGTAGAGCATTATGGTTAGGTCAACATGGTGTAGAGCGTTATGGTTACGTTATGGTTAGGTCAACATGGTGTAGAGCATTATGGTTAGGTCAACATGATGTAAAGCGTTATGGTTACGTTATGGTTAGGTCAACATGGTATAGAGCGTTATGGTTAGGTCAACATGGTGTAGAGCATTATGGTTACGTTATGGTTAGGTCAACATGATGTAGAGAGTTATGGTTACGTTATGGTTAGGTCAACATGATGTAGAGAGTTATGGTTACGTTATGGTTAGGTCAACATGATGTAGAGAGTTTTGGTTAGGTCAACATGATGTAGAGCGTTTTGGTTAGGTCAACATGATGTAGAGAGTTATGGTTACGTTATGGTTAGGTCAACATGATGTAGAGAGTTTTGGTTAAGTCAACATGATGTAGAGCGTTTTGGTTAGGTCAACATGATGTAGAGCGTTTTGGTTAGGTCAACATGATGTAGAGCGTTTTGGTTAGGTCAACATGGTGTAGAGCGTTATGGTTAGGTCAACATGATGTAGAGCGTTATGGTTACGTTATGGTTAGGTCAACATGATGTAGAGTGTTTTGGTTAGGTCAACATGATGTAGAGAGGTATGGTTAGGTCAACATGATGTAGAGCGTTTTGGTTAGGTCAACATGATGTAGAGCGTTTTGGTTAGGTCACCATGATGTAGAGCGTTATGGTTAGGTCAACATGATGTAGAGCGTTTTGGTTAGGTCAACATGATGTAGAGCGTTATGGTTAGGTCAACATGATGTAGAGCGTTTTGGTTAGGTCAACATGATGTAGAGCGTTATGGTTAGGTCAACATGATGTAGAGCGTTATGGTTACGTTATGGTTAGGTCAACATTATGTAGAGCGTTGTGGTTACGTTATGGTTAGGTCAACATGGTGTAGAGCGTTATGGTTACGTTATGGTTAGGTCAACATGATGTAGAGCGTTATGGTTACGTTGTGGATACGTTATGGTTAGGTCAACATGATGTAGAGTGTTATAGTTACATTATGGTTACGTTATGGTTAGGTCAACATGGTGTAAAGCGTTATGGTTACTTTATGGTTAGGTCAACATGGTGTAGAGCGTTATGGTTACGTTATGGTTAGGTCAACATGGTGTAGAGTGTTATGGTTACTTTATGGTTAGGTCAACATGGTGTAGAGCATTATGGTTATGTTATGGTTAGGTCAACATGATGTAGAGCGTTATGGTTAGGTCAACATGATGTAGAGCGTTATGGTTACGTTATGGTTAGATCAACAAGGTGTAGAGCGTTATGGTTAGGTCAGCATGGTGTAGAGCGTTATGGTTACATTATGGTTAGATCAACATGGTGTAGAGCGTTATGGTTACGTTATGGTTAGGTCAACATGATTTAGAGAGTTATGGTTAGGTCAACATGATGTAGAGCGTTATGGTTACGTTATGGTTAGGTCAACATGATTTAGAGAGTTATGGTTAGGTCAACATGATGTAGAGCGTTATGGTTACGTTATGGTTAGGTCAACATGATTTAGAGAGTTATGGTTAGGTCAACATGATGTAGAGTGTTATGGTTACGTTATGGTTAGGTCAACATGATGTAGAGCGTTATGGTTACGTTATGGTTAGGTCAACATGATTTAGAGAGTTATGGTTAGGTCAACATGATGTAGAGCGTTATGGTTACGTTATGGTTAGGTCAACATGATGTAGAGCGTTTTGGTTAGGTCAACATGATGTAGAGCGTTTTGGTTAGGTCAACATGATGTAGAGCGTTTTGGTTAGGTCAACATGATTTAGAGAGTTATGGTTAGGTCAACATGATGTAGAGCGTTATGGTTACGTTATGGTTAGGTCAACATGATGTAGAGTGTTATGGTTACGTTATGGTTAGGTCAACATGGTGTAGAGCGTTATGGTTAGGTCAACATGATGTAGAGCTTTATGGTTACGTTATGGTTAGGTCAACATGGTATAGAGCGTTATGGTTAGGTCAACATGGTGTAGAGCGTTATGGTTACGTTTTGGTTAGGTCAACATGATGTAGAGAGTTATGGTTAGGTCAACATGGTGTAGAGTGTTATGGTTACGTTATGGTTAGCTCAACATGGTGTAGAGCGTTATGGTTACGTTATGGTTAGGTCAACATGATGTAGAGCGTTATGGTTAGGTCAACATGGTGTAGAGTGTTATGGTTACGTTATGGTTAGGTCAACATGGTGTAGAGCGTTATGGTTACGTTATGGTTAGGTCAACATGATGTAGAGTGTTATGGTTACGTTATGGTGAGGTCAACATGGTGTAGAGCGTTATGGTTACGTTTTGGTTAGGTCAACATGGTGTAGAGTGTTATGGTTACGTTATGGTTAGGTCAACATGGTGTAGAGCGTTATGGTTACGTTATGGTTAGGTCAACATGATGTAGAGCATTATGGTTACGTTATGGTTAGGTCAACATGGTGTAGAGCGTTATGGTTAGGTCAACATGGTGTAGAGCATATATGTCAGAGTCAAGGCCCGCGGGCCACATCCGGCCCGCGAGAAGGTTTTTTACGGCCCCTGGGATGATCTTGATTTATTATTAGAACCGGCCCGCAGACCGCAGCAAGCCGGCAGCCCGCAGATCTTTTACACGCACCAATACTACATTTCCCACAATGCAACGGTGACGCACCGAGCAGTAGGCTGCTGTGTAAATGAGATGGAGCTGCCTTGGGAAAAACTCGTGGGTTTGACAACCGACGGAGCACCTGCGATGTGTGGACACAGGAGCGGACTGGTGGCGAAGATACGGGAAAAGATGCAAGAGGAAAACGCGACAGGTGAGCTGACAGCTTATCATTGTATCATACACCAGGAAGCGTTGTGCGGTAAAGCCTTGAAAATGGAGCATGTAATGAGCATCATCACGCGCACAGTTAACTTTATCAGAGCCAAAGGTTTGAATCACCGCCAGTTCAAGGCATTTCTGACGGAGTTAGAAACGGAGCATGGTGATTTGCCTTATCACACAGAGGTGCGATGGCTAAGCCAGGGAAAGGTGCTTCAAAGATGTTTCGAGCTTCGTGAGGAGATTTGTCTGTTCTTGGACAGCAAAGGGAAAGACACAACACAACTCCGAGACGAAATGTTTCTGTGTGAAATGGCTTTTCTGTGTGACATTACGAGTCATCTGAATGCAATGAACTTGCAGCTGCAGGGTCGGGATCATGTCATCTCTGATATGTACAGTACAGTGAAGGCATTTAAAACCAAACTGACTCTGTGGGAGACGCAGATGCGGAAAGAAAATTTGAGCCACTTTCCCAGCTGCCAGACCATGAAAGAGAAGCTCTCTACCAGTGCGTTCCCGAGCGCACAGTTGGCTGATAAAATAGGTATGCTTGCCGCTGACTTTCGACGCCGATTTGCTGACTTTGAAGCACAAAAAAGCAGGTTGGAACTGCTCGGTAACCCATTTGCTGTTGACGTGGAAAGCTCACCACCAAACCTCCAAATGGAGTTGATTGACCTCCAATGCAATGATGCACTGAGGGCAAAATATGCGGCAGTGGGTGCTGCGGAGTTCGCCCGTTTCCTCCCCGACACAATGCCCCAGCTGCGCATCCAGGCTGCTCAAACGTTGTCTATGTTTGGCAGCACATACCTGTGTGAACAACTGTTTTCTTTGATGAACCTGAACAAAACATCACACAGAAGTCGACTTACTGCTGAACACCTCCACTCAATTCTGAGGATTTCCTCAGCTCAGAGCCTTACCCCGAACATTGATGAACTTGTGGAAAAGATGGGACACCACCAAGTATCACCCTCAACCTCAAACAAGTGAACATTACTGTGCAATCACATATTTAGAGTTTTTACTCAGTTCAAGTTTAAAAGTTAAAGTTTAATATTTGTTTTCACTGCATGTTACTTCTCCTTAAACAAAGTGTTGTTTTTGATTAATAGATTTTTGCACTTTATTTTATTGTATTTCAATCCAATTATATTTTAAAAATATTTCAGTTGAGTGGATGATAGAAAATTGCTATTATTGTTTTTTTCTTTGAAGTAAATTTAGCCCACTTTTGCTAAAATAGAAAATATAGGCTACTGATGGTGCCTTGAATACCGGTTTCTTTCATTTAATGTTCATGTTATGGGGATTTTTATATAAAGGAAATTTGTCTTTTGTGTCTGTTGAAAATTAAAGATTACTGACAGAGCCATAAGAAAATATTGCTTTATTTATCTGATCATATTGGAATATATTTGTTAGGTTTTCAGTAGGTTCAATTAGGTTCACTAGACTATATGCGTCATTTAAAAATTTTTCAATGAACATTCGAACAGTCCGGCCCTCGGCTTGTAGCTAAATTTTTTATTTGGCCCTCCGTCCATTTGACTTTGACACCCCTGGTGTAGAGCGTTATGGTTACGTTATGGTTAGGTCAACATGGTGTAGAGCATTATGGTTAGGTCAACATGATGTAAAGCGTTATGGTTACGTTATGGTTAGGTCAACATGATATAGAGCATTATGGTTACGTTTTGGTTAGGTCAACATGATGTAGAGCATTATGGTTAGGTCAACATGGTGTAGAGCGTTATGGTTACGTTATGGTTAGGTCAACATGGTGTAGAGCATTATGGTTAGGTCAACATGATGTAAAGCGTTATGGTTACGTTATGGTTAGGTCAACATGGTATAGAGCGTTATGGTTAGGTCAACATGGTGTAGAGCATTATGGTTACGTTATGGTTAGGTCAACATGATGTAGAGAGTTATGGTTACGTTATGGTTAGGTCAACATGATGTAGAGAGTTATGGTTACGTTATGGTTAGGTCAACATGATGTAGAGAGTTTTGGTTAGGTCAACATGATGTAGAGCGTTTTGGTTAGGTCAACATGATGTAGAGAGTTATGGTTACGTTATGGTTAGGTCAACATGATGTAGAGAGTTATGGTTACGTTATGGTTAGGTCAACATGATGTAGAGAGTTTTGGTTAAGTCAACATGATGTAGAGCGTTTTGGTTAGGTCAACATGATGTAGAGCGTTTTGGTTAGGTCAACATGATGTAGAGAGTTATGGTTAGGTCAACATGATGTAGAGCGTTTTGGTTAGGTCAACATGGTGTAGAGCGTTATGGTTAGGTCAACATGATGTAGAGCGTTATGGTTACGTTATGGTTAGGTCAACATGATGTAGAGTGTTTTGGTTAGGTCAACATGATGTAGAGAGGTATGGTTAGGTCAACATGATGTAGAGCGTTTTGGTTAGGTCAACATGATGTAGAGCGTTTTGGTTAGGTCACCATGATGTAGAGCGTTATGGTTAGGTCAACATGATGTAGAGCGTTTTGGTTAGGTCAACATGATGTAGAGCGTTATGGTTAGGTCAACATGATGTAGAGCATTTTGGTTAGGTCAACATGATGTAGAGCGTTATGGTTAGGTCAACATGATGTAGAGCGTTATGGTTACGTTATGGTTAGGTCAACATTATGTAGAGCGTTGTGGTTACGTTATGGTTAGGTCAACATGGTGTAGAGCGTTATGGTTACGTTATGGTTAGGTCAACATGATGTAGAGTGTTATAGTTACATTATGGTTACGTTATGGTTAGGTCAACATGGTGTAAAGCGTTATGGTTACTTTATGGTTAGGTCAACATGGTGTAGAGTGTTATGGTTACTTTATGGTTAGGTCAACATGGTGTAGAGCATTATGGTTATGTTATGGTTAGGTCAACATGATGTAGAGCGTTATGGTTAGGTCAACATGATGTAGAGCGTTATGGTTACGTTATGGTTAGGTCAACATGGTGTAGAGCGTTATGGTTACGTTATGGTTAGATCAACAAGGTGTAGAGCGTTATGGTTAGGTCAGCATGGTGTAGAGCGTTATGGTTACATTATGGTTAGATCAACATGGTGTAGAGCGTTATGGTTACGTTATGGTTAGGTCAACATGGTGTAGAGCGTTATGGTTACGTTATGGTTAGGTCAACATGATGTAGAGCGTTATGGTTACGTTTTGGTTAGGTCAACATGGTGTAGAGCGTTACGGTTAGGTCAACATGATGTAGAGCGTTATGGTTACGTTTTGGTTAGGTCAACATGGTGTAGAGCGTTATGGTTAGGTCAACATGATGTAGAGCTTTATGGTTACGTTATGGTTAGGTCAACATGATGTAGAGAGTTATGGTTAGGTCAGCATGATGTAGAGCGTTATGGTTACGTTATGGTTAGGTCAACATGGTGTAGAGCGTTATGGTTACGTTATGGTTAGGTCAACATGGTGTAGATCGTTATGGTTACGTTATGGTTAGGTCAACATGGTGTAGAGGGTTATGGTTACGTTATGGTTAGGTCAACATGGTGTAGATCGTTATGGTTACGTTATGGTTAGGTCAACATGGTGTAGAGCGTTATGGTTACGTTATGGTTAGGTCAACATGGTGTAGAGCATTATGGTTAGGTCAACGTGGTGTAGAGCGTTATGGTTACGTTATGGTTAGGTCAACATGGTGTAGAGCGTTATGGTTAGGTCATTATGATGCAGAGCGTTATGGTTAGGTCAACATGGTGTAGAGCGTTATGGTTACGTTATGGTTAGGTCAACATGGTGTAGAGCGTTATGGTTACGTTATGGTTAGGTCAACATGGTGTAGAGCGTTATGGTTAGGTCAACATGGTGTAGAGCGTTATGGTTACGTTATGGTTAGGTCAACATGCTGTAGAGCGTTATGGTTAATTTATGGTTAGGTCAACATGCTGTAGAGCGTTATGGTTACTTTATGGTTAGGTCAACATGGTGTAGAGCGTTATGGTTACTTTATGGTTAGGTCAACATGGTGTAGAGCGTTATGGTTAGGTCAACATGGTGTAGAGCGTTATGGTTACGTTATGGTTAGGTCAACATGATGTAGAGTGTTATGGTTAGGTCAACATGGTGTAGAGCGTTATGGTTAGGTCAACATGATGTAGAGCTTTATGGTTACGTTATGGTTAGGTCAACATGGTGTAGAGCGTTATGGTTACGTTATGGTTAGGTCAACATGCTGTAGAGCGTTATGGTTACGTTATGGTTAGGTCAACATGATGTAGAGCGTTATGGTTAGGTCAACATGCTGTAGAGCGTTATGGTTAGGTCAACATGATTTAGAGAGTTATGGTTAGGTCAGCGTGGTGTGGAGCGTTATGGTTAGGTCAACATGATGTAGAGCGTTATGGTTACGTTATGGTTAGGTCAACATGCTGTAGAGCGTTATGGTTAGGTCAGCGTGGTGTAGAGCGTTATGGTTAGGTTAACATGATGTAGAGCGTTATGGTTACGTTATGGTTAGGTCAGCGTGGTGTAGAGCGTTATGGTTAGGTCAGCGTGGTGTAGAGCGGTGTGGACCACTTTGCTCTGTTCATCTTTGCCTCGATCCTGACTAGTCTCCCAGTCCCCACCGCTGAAAAACATCCTGTATGATCCAGCATGATGCTGCTACCACCATGCTTCACCGTAGGGATGGTGCCAGGTTTCCTTCAGACGAATCTTTAGGTGCCTTTTGGCCAAATCCACGAGGGCGGTCATTTGCCTTTTACTGAGGAGTGGCTTCCGTCTGGCCACTCTACCATAAAGGCCTGATTGGTGGAGTGCTGCAGAAATGGTTGTCCTTCTGGAAGGTTCTCCCATCGCCACAGAGGAATTCTGGAGCTCTGTCAGAGTGACCATCAGCTTCTTGGTCACCTCCCTGACCAATGCCCTTCTCCCGCGATTGCTCAGTTTGGCCGGGCGGCCAGCTCGAGGAAGTGTCTTGGTGGTTCCAAACTTCTTCCATTTAAGAATGATGGAGGCCACTCCGTTCTTGGGGATCTTCCAATGTTGCAGACATTTTTTGGTACTCTTCCCAAGATCTGTGCCTCGACACAATCCTGTCTCTGAGCTCTACAGACAATTCCTTCAACCTCAAGGCTTGGTTTTTGGTTTGGCACTGTCCACGGTTGGACCTTATATCAACAGGTATGTGTCTTTCCAATTCATGTCCAATCAATTGAATTTACCACAGGTGTACTCAAATCATCTCAAGGATGATCAATGGAAACAGAATGCACCTGAGCTCAATTTCGAGTCTCATAGCAAATGGTCTGAATACTTATGTCAATACGGTATTTCTGTTTTTAATGTTTAATAAATTTGCAAACATTTCTAAAAACCTGTTTTCACTTTGTCATTGTGGGCTATTGTGTGTAGATTTTAGAATAAGGCTGTAACCTAACAAAATGTGGAAAAAGTCAAGGGGTCTGAATACGTTCTGAATGCCCTGTATATATCAAAGACAATTGAACAGCAGTGAGAAGTTGACTTCAGCATCACAACACTCACCCAGGCTGAACTCCAACACCGGTTCATCTGGGTCCTGACTGTTACCTACAACAACACAGAGAAACTGTTTCTTTACTACAGCTACAGTGACTAACAAGGCAAGATTATGCACATGCTTATTTTGACATCCTGCATCAACTCAGTGGGCAATAAGAAATACTCTAACTACGGTAACTATAGTAACCGGGCCCTTACCTGCCAGTGTCAGCCCCATCATCTCAGCAGAGAGGTCAAAGGTGTTAGCCCGGTACACGGACCATGGCCGGTGACGCGGGCTAACCTTCCCCTTCCCCGACATCATGGCTTGGGGGTCAGGGGTTAGGGGTCGGGGAGGTAAAGTCTGAGGGGTTGGAGAAGAGGATTCTGGGTAAGGGGTGGAGGGGGTTATGAACACACACCACACGCCCTCCTCACACAAACACTCTCTTCAGATCAGATCCATGTGTGTTGGAATGATCATTTCCTGTGTGACGGTCTCTTCAGTCTCTGGTCTCTTAGCGATGGAACTGGAGGGAAAGAGAGATAATGACAACAAAGGTATTAGCCACCGTCACCATAGAAACAGAATGGTTGGAGTGGATGGTGGACACACACTTCACCTGATCTTTATTTGTTATCTACATGACCCCACTCAGCTGAATCAAGGTGAGGCACATGAACTGTCGCTAAACAGTGTCATGAGTAGCACAATGTCACCACAACACAGCTGCCCCTCTTATGTACTATTCAGCTCAATCCTACATCTACATCTATACTTTAAAGTAGTCTTACATCTATACTTTAAAGTTGGCTTTCCATTCTGGCCTCAGAGTTGGTGTTCCTCTATAATCGCTGTTCCTGATTCCTAACAACCTAATGAAATATTCAACAGCTCGGAAACTTTCATGAAGTGATGGGAGAGCTGAGAGCAACAACTCCAAGCTTCAGGGCCCGGAGGGACACTGTGCTCCAGGGAATGTGTGGGAAGTTCTAGGAATCTTTGGGTTTTCCAAAAAGAAAGCATCTGACAACAGTGAGTGATTGGTGGAAGATGAGGAACACAGTGATGGAAAAACTCCATAATTGTCTGTGCCCTGTGGTGGCTGATTCCGACTCTCTGTCTGTAAAAGTGCTAACACATGCAGTGTGAAGAGGCTGAGTTAGGGGAAATGTGACTTTCCACACAGCTGCAGGGAGCCAAGAGACAGACGGAGAGGAAGAGAGAGAGAGAGAAGAAAAGGCAATCTACACTTCATCTTTTGTGTCATAGAACTAATGCTGTCTAATTCTCATTACGCGTCGTCCACAGGAGATTGGTGGCACCTTCATTTGGGAGGAAGGGCTCATGGTAATGACAGGAGTGCAATCAGTGGAATGGTATCAAATACATCAAAGACATGTTTCCACGTGTTTGATGCCATTCCATTTGCTCCGTTCCAGACATTACTATGAGCCGTCCTCCCCTCAGCAGCCTCCTGTGGCATAGTGTTTTGCCCAGCAACAGTTTACAGAAAAAGATAGTACAACACACACACACACATAACCACACATGCAAACAGGCATCCATCCCAGTCTGTCCCGGCCAGAGAGAACACCTGCTACACACGACACGAAAAGCAGGCCAAGCTCCCAGAATCCTTTGCTCCTTCCTTCCACCCAGCATTAGCCCTATTCTAAAAGATTGGATGGGTACCGGAAATAATCACAGATCCTCTGACATGACTGAATAGGTGAAAGAAATGACTTTGTTTTTACTCCTTTCACTCCTTGTTTATCATCAGATCAGTGAGTACTTCAAGGAAGTACTAGAACAAGATCAAAAATGCTTCTGCCATTTCTGCCAGGCTAACAAATACATGCTCATGAAAACCCAGTCATTGTGTATCTATGTGCCACTGCTGCAGTATTTGCAACAAGGGTTGTTTCCGTTATCAAAGATCACAGTTACCAGAAGAAATACATTACATTGGTCTTTACAAGTTCCTTAACCTGACTGTTACATGGTATAAGGAGTCTGTATGAACATGAATCTCACACCGTTCTCCCACCTCTGCTCAGTGTTTCCACACCTCTATATAAAGAGGCATTCCACCAGAAAAACAACCCAGCCTTGATCCTGATTTGATAAGCTGTGTCTTATCACTCCCACTCGGCCACTAGCTGACTGGCTATGAGTCATGTTCTCTGTGTCAAGAGAGAACAATACATAACATCCTATGTCTAAGTGAATGTGTTTGAATTAAAAGTAAACCCTTTATGACCATTGCGACTCAAATAACACTTAATTTATTCACCGCAGGTGGCGTCAATGAACCCCGCTAGAATCAACACTCAGATATAACTTTCAGAACTCTTTGTAGCTCAACACCCCCTGATTGTAACTCTCCTTTAAGATTAAAGAGAACAAGGGGTAAGGTTTCAGTTCTCATATTTTAAAAATAAAAGTATGTTTCAAAGCAACATAATCATGTGTGTCTGTCTGTGTGTATTCTCTGACATAAACACAAGAACGCACGCACACGCACACACTGGACATGTTAAAAGAGACTGTGTCAGGTTCTGATCTGAGTACAATGCCAAGTGTACATATTTTCTTCTAATATGAATGTGTCACAGAGAGAGAGAGGGGGAGAAAGAGAGAGACAGAGAAAGAGAGATAGAGAGAGAGACAGAAGGGAAGAAAAAGAGAGAGAAAGAGAGAGAGAGACAGAGGGGAAGAAAGAGAGAGAGAGAGGTAAACTGCTGCATCTTGACACAACTGAATGAAAACAGGAAACTCAATCTGTCGCTCTGCCCAACTGTCAAACCCACACGTACAGCCATGTCCTCCTGGTCACAGACTGGGGGAATTGTGACACTCTCTCTCTCTCTTTCTCTCTCTTTCTCTCTCTCGTTCTCCCTTCCCCTTTTGACCTCAAAGTGGTTTTCAGGCCAGAAGAGCCCTCAAATGCCCTTAATTCGTTTGGCTCAGTGCATTAACCTGTATATTCATATCAGTTTCAAAACAACTCAGTTTGCCTCTCTCTCTCTCTCTCTCTCTCTCTCTCTCTCTCTCTCTCTCTCTCTCTCTCTCTCTCTGTCTTGCAAAACGATTCCCCACTCCAGTGAAGGCTGCTGCGGGGAGGACGGCTCATAATAATGAGTGGAATGGAGTGAATGGAATGGTTCTCAGTCTCTCTTCTATGTCTCTCAGTCTCTCCCCAGTCTCTCTTCTATGTCTCTCAGTCTCTCCCCAGTCTCTCTTCTATGTCTCTCAGTCTCTCCCCAGTCTCTCTTCTATGTCTCTCAGTCTCTCCCCAGTCTCTTTTCTATGTCTCTCAGTCTCTCCCCAGTCTCTCTTCTATGTCTCTCAGTCTCTCCCCAGTCTCTCTTCTATGCAGCATTGCTGACAGCTGATCAATGCAGTTCACACACACCAATGCTGATTTAACAAGACCGAGGCAGAGTGGAGCGGTGGAGTAAGAGGAACAATAAAATAGCAACTAGAAGATTTTGACAGACTGGGGAAGACATTTTGACGACAACATTGAGTGACAAGTGTCACTTGTGTCAGAATCAGAGCACAGCCATGGAGGTGCTAGTCTTGCTTAGCCATGAGGTTCTAAAATACGGTGACACAAGTGACATAACTGACCTGGTCCACTCGACGCATCGAAGCTGAGATAGTTTTACAGCCTGGTCTCGTAGACTAGACGTAACATAGTACATATAAAAGTAGAGAGAGTACTACTGAGATGACTGATGTAACCTGAATGGGTCTTGCGCTCGCCCTGAGACGTTTACATTTCCTGTGGCATGTTTGACACGCTTGGCATTTCCTCATACACAAACTCACGTACGCACACACATGCATGCACCCGCACACCCACCCGCACACCCACCCACACACACCCACACACACACACACACACACACACACACACACACACACACACACACACACACACACACACACACACACACACACACACACACACACACACACACACGCACACACACGCACACACACACACACAGGGCCAGGTGCTCCATCTGTCTTCCAGATCTGTTTATCTGGTAAATAATATATTAGTACTGGGACAAAAGGGGAAAGGAAGTCAAGCTGAACCTTTGTGTTTAAGGGCGGGCGGATATGTGTCTATGTGTATGTATATGTGTGTGTGTGTGTGTGTGTGTGTGTGTGTGTGTGTGTGTGTGTGTGTGTGTGTGTGTGTGTGTGTGTGTGTGTGTGTGTGTGTGTGTGTGTGTGTGTGTGTGTGTGTGTGTGTGTGTGTGTGTGTGTGTGTGTGTGTGTGTGTGTATGCAGCTACTGTTGTGATTGTGTATGATACATATATAAAGACACTCTGTTTGTGCCTGTGCATCCATCCAGAGGGCTTCTGTGTATGCAAGTCTATTTTTACATCATGTGCTGATGTCAGACCCCCCCCAAACACACACGTGTTCCCACTCATGAGCCAGTCACAGAGAGGTGCACATTCACCAGCATACAGACATACACACTCCTACCCTCCCATTCCATCACTGCCAGAGTAATCTCTATGCTGGCAGCTCTGTATGAAACCAAACAGTGGGCCATAAGCACCACTACTCGTCTGATGGCCACTGGTATCATTCGGCTTTATGAGTCATTGTCAGTGGGAACAGGCTTTAACATGCTGTAAGCCTCATTGCCTGGGACCCTGGGGCTCTAGGAGAAGGACTGTGTGACTCCCCGTCTCTCTGGATGTGAGGCTTAGCCACGGGAGCCAATCAGACCTCCATCACAGATAACTTACAGTTCATTAACAGAGTATGTGGCCCAGCAGGAGGGATCAAACCCACAACACTGGTGTTGCATCAAGCAGCATGCTCCAGGAGACTGAGACATGAGAACCATGGAGATCTATCAGAGATCAGATATTCACTTTCTGCAGTCAGGGTCTCACTGAGAGAAGGAATCGCTTTATGGGCCAAGGATGGGGGAATCTGGTGGGTGGGAGGCTTAGACTTTTGAAGGAGATGGTGCCTTTTAAGACAGGACAGGGAGGATGAAGGAATGGATTTTGTTTTGTGATGGAGGTTGGGAGAGTGATGGGGAAAAGAGGCCTCATGCTTTTTGAGGACAGAAAGTGGTGGGACGAATTTCTGAGAATGGGGTGGGGGTTGAGAGACAGGTAGAGTAGGGGGTTCTACAGGGGTGGAGGTACTTATGTTGGAGATGGAGAGGCTGAGAGAATGGGTCAGGGTTTGGGGGAGGCTAACTCAGACAACTGCTTAGACAGCCAAACACCCCTCTCCAGGGATGGCGAGATGGTGAGGAAGAGAGAGTGACCCAGCTAGGAGGGCCTGGCTCTGGCTGCATAGTACACCAGACACCCTGCAGAGACTGTCACTACCAGCTGGACTAGAGCATCTCTCATCCTGTCCTAATCTATTCCCCTTCTGTCCTCCCCCTTTCCCCCTTTCCTCACCTGCCGTTGTGTGCCTTCTCCTCCCTGTCTCCCTGTCTACTGTCCATCGCTTCTGTCTCTCTTTCTATTATATGCTCCCCTGTCTCTCTGTCTCTATTATATGCTCCCCTGTCTCTTTGTCTCTCATCTCATCTCCTCTCCTTTCTTTCTTGCTCTTTGTCTCCACCTCCCCTCTCGTTTTCCCCTCTCCTCTCTTCTCCTCTCCTTCCCCATCTTTCCCCCTCACCTTTCCTCTTGTCTCCTCTCCTCTCTTCTCCTCTCCTCTCTCCACCTCCCCTCTCTTTTTTCCCTCTCCACTCCTCTCTTCTCCTCTCCTCACCTCTCTTCTCGTCCCCTCTTTTTTCCCTCTCCTCTTCTCTCTTCACCTTCTCTCTCCTCTCTTCTCCTCTCTTTTCCCCACTCACATCTCCTCTCTTCTCCTCCCCTCTCCTTTTCCCCTCTCCTCTCTTCTCCGTTCCTCTCTTCTCTTCTCCTCCTCTCTCCTTTCCCCTCTCCTCTCTCACCTCCCCTCTCTTTTTCCCCTCTTCTCTCCTCTCTCAACCTCTCCTCTCCTCTCCTCTCCTCTCCTCTCCTCTCCTCTCCTCTCCTCTTCTCCCCTCTCTTTTTCCCCTCTCCTCTCCCCACCTCCCCTCTCTTTTTCCTCTCCTCTCCTCTCCTCTCCTCTCCTCTCCTCTCCTCTCCTCTCCTCTCCTCTCCTCTCCTCTCCTCTCCTCTCCTCTCCTCTCCTCTCCTCTCTCACCCCCTCTCTTTTTCCCCTCTCCTCTCTCTCCCTCCCCTCTCTTTTTCCCCTCTCCTACCCTCTCGTCTCCTTCTCTCTCCTACAGTATCCCTGGCCAACCTCCATCCTCATTGGCCTATGTGTTTGTGGTGAACAGTAGCGCAGTGTATCATTTGAGATTCTGACACACACACACATATGTAGGAGCTATAGAACTCTGATATAACTGATGTATTGTCTATGTGTAGGAGAATGTAGGTGGTAAACATGGTTCCAAAGTCTGTCCTGACTACTCTGCTCTCCCAGGCCTAACCAAGCAATTCCTTTCATTGATCAAGTACTAGCTGAGGTTCAACATCAAACAACCCTATAGGGGAAAGTGTGGTAAGTTTAGCCAATGGGGTAAGTTGAGTCACCCTTGTTTCTAGGAAATCATTCACAAAATTAATAATTTGACCAAATATTTAGGAAGAGGTCATAATTTCATGGAGTCCGTGAGGGAAGAAGCCACATTGGAAAAGTGGTTAGGTAAAAAAAAAAAGGATTTTCACCAAGTCAAATTCATTTGTGTTAGAGGTTTCATGATGCTTGTGTCTAAACCAAAGTATATCAGTTTAAGAGTGTTTCATACATCATTTGGATTCTCTATCAGCTTCAATATGAGGACCTAAACCTAGCATGTAAGTGCATCATTGTAGCTGCGTGGGCTAATATAGTCTAAATGTTTGCCTTGGGCCTTGGGCCAATGGCCTTCTGGTATGTTAAGCCAATGGTTGAGCCAATGGCAAGTTGAGCAAATTGAAGTGTTTTCTTCCCAGGCGTAATGCTGGGATATTAATGCTGGGATATGAGGTAACAACAGGGCCTGGCCTACTGTATGTTAAAAGTTTTTTTTTAAGTACAAAGTGTTTGTTACTGTATAAAAGACAAAAAAAGCGATTGTGATTGTGTTGAATTGTGTTTGGGTAATGAAGATAGTCATGGTTTTAAAAATGTAGTGATAATATTTAATTCAGTACAGAAAGGCGGCTTAACTTACCCTGTTCCATGACTCAACTTACCCCATACCCAGGTAAGTTGTGCCAAGAGACCACTTTTTTTGGACAAGCTATGTTTTCAAAACTGTAACGTTTACATGAATTTAGATTATTTACTGGGATACACAACATCCTGAAATATATGTAGATATATTTGTTAGAAAGAATACATTTCCCTTGAAGAAGTGATGCTAAAAGTAAAAAATCTCTTAACTTACCCCTCTCTCCTGCATCCTTCAGCTCTTAACTAGTTAAATGTAAATACGTGTAATCTACATAACAATAACTAGTAATGCTGCATACTCCAAGAAGGTTCAAATCTCACCTTTCTGATATTTTTTAAAATACATTTCTGAGGTTTAGTCACTTTTGACGACACAAGCTCAAGTACACAGTACAAATGTGATACAAATGTGAAAATATCAAATATTTGATATGGTGTATTTCCTATTTAACAAAACTGTATGAATAAGGCTTGAAACGTCTTATATGCTTTCTAAATATAGTATAATCAAATTATAAAACGACTAACTATACAATTTCACCTTCCTCATAACTGTAAAATACATATTTGTATGTTTCGTGATAGAGAAAATGTGTATATTTTCTAAAGGTCTCTCTTGATCAAAACGTCTGCTCCCATCGCTGTGAACGTCTCAGAGCTTTAGCTTGGCTTCCTGGACTTGTTAGGAACTCACCTTTCATCTCATATTAATCTTGTCTGTCTATGACACACAGAAAGTGTTTTTTCTTTCAAATCTATGAATTGTTTTAGATTTATGGCTATAAATCGATCTCTGAATGTGCTACAGTGATGAAACCACTCCCTCCTGCTGCGCTACGGTGTATAGTTTGCAGGCATGTGCTTTGTCAGTGGCAGTGACTTAGGATTCAGCCAGGAGTTGATGGACAGTTTCAGGTGGTTTTAGATTTCACATCCTAGGTAACACAGGCTCAGATACTACCGGGTCTGTGGGAACCAGGGCTATCGCACAGTGCAAGCCATTTCGATCTACGGTGTCCACAGATCGATTTATAATCAAAAATGTCGGTTAGAACCGGTACCAGAACCACGAAGGTCCGCTAAACAGGGGACTTTACATCTAAGAGGTTTTAAGGAGTTCAGTTTTGCATAGATCCCAATCTAAAAAGATGACTATCCTTCTATCCTTTCCTTCATCTGCACTGATGTGAAACACACAGTCTTAGATCAGTCAGTGTTGATAAAGAAAGATATGTAAAGAGAGGAGGGACTTGAGACTATTGAGATACACCCCTAATGGCTGTTTTTAGACCAAGAGCACACTCAGGGGACTCAGACATAAACCTGACACACAACCAGGAAGGAACCCAGGACAAAGAAGCTCTTGTTACCCTGACAACAAGGAAACTGTACTCCCACACTGTCAGACAGTATGAGAAAGTGACCTTTAATGATGAGGAGGAGCAGGAAGAGGATGACGAGGAAGAGGAGGAAGAGGATGAGGAGGAAGAGGAGGATGAGGATAAACATGAGTAATAGGAGGAGAAGGAGGAGGAAAAGTATGATGAAGATGAGGAGGAGGAAGATGAGGAAGAGAAAGACCTTGATCTTCATAACTATGCTGACCTGAGTCTGACTCACGGTCACACACACACACACACACACACACACACACACACACACACACACACACACACACACACACACACACACACACACACACACACACACACACTACTGGTCAGGGAGAATTCAATAATGTTGAAGCTATAAATTATTGCTTAGTAGACTTATGGCGTATGTTAACGCCTGGATAGTGACAGAGATAGCCTTGCCCTGCTTAGGTCAATGCCTTTAATCAGTTTGCACTCATCACACGAACACACACACTCACACAATAAACAGCTAAAAGATCAAGCATATCAAAGCTAAGGCTCTCTAGAAGCATAGTGTTTTTGAGCATGTCGTCCATGCAGTGACAGACCACAGTTAACAAACACACGCAAAACCACTCACTGCCCTTGCTGTAGGCCTAAGTGATGCTGTTCTTTGTAAAACTGATCGAGGCGTCAACAAACCGCCTTTGGTCAAAGACTATAGGCTATAGGATGCAGACATGAAGAAAATACATAACCTATCATTGGAAAAATATAGGCTAGTATGTGAATCAATCATCCAATTAGTATCATTCTATTAGTCTCAATGAGCGTGTTATTGGCTATGATGCTCCGACAATAACACAGATTGCGTCATGATGAAATCTGCTATCCTGCTCTCATTCAATGGGAACCAGTTTTTGGCAGCGCCAGTTTATATGAGCAGTCCCGTTACGCCTACACATTCCCATAACCCATTATAAAGACAGCGAACACAAAACAAGCGAAAACTCGGCTACAACGGGATTGTCATGTCATGCAAACATAAATTCTCTACTTGGCATCACAGAATAGCGATTCAACTCAGCAGTGTTTATTGTGGGTTGTCAATATACGCCTATGCAAACCCATCCTTTTCTTCAAAAAATATATTATTTTTCAGAGATAAAAACATATGCATTTAAATAGACTTACTTCAAGAGACGGGCAATGGCTCCCTATTGAAACGGTAGGTCTATGTGTGCTGTTTATTTGATAGCCTAGTGATGCTCATCTCAGTTCCTCCTTGAATCGACGGAGTCTGCAGCGATACAGGACCAATGACTTATATATACACTAGATGTATATAAGAGGCGCTGGGTTGATGCCTCCTTGCCTCCATCTTGGAACTGCCCAACCTTGAAAAAATATTTTGGAAGCTATGAAAATGTTTTTATTTATGTCTACATTTGTTTTACCACATGTATTATATCACAGACACCTTAATGTATACTTTTAAATTATATTATGTGAACTAAACATAAAATATATATTTATACAGTACCAGTCAGAAGTTTGGACACCCCAACTGATTCATGGGTTTTTCTTTATTTTTACTATTTTCTACATTGTAGAATAATAGTGAAGACATCAAAACTATGAAATAACACATATGGAATCATGTGGTAACCAAAAAAGTGTATATTTGAGATTATTCAAAGTAGCCACCCTTTGCCTTGATGACAGTTTTGTACACTCTTGGCATTCTCTTAACCAGCTTCACCTGGAATACATTTCCAACAGTCTTGAAGGAGTTCCCACATATGCTGAGCACTAGTTGGCTGCTTTTTTCTTGGCCCAAGTAAGTCTCTTCTTATTATTGAGGTCCTTTAGTAGTGGTTTCTTTGCAGCAATTCGACCATGTTGGCCTGATTCACGTAGTCTCCTTTGAACAGTTGATGTTGAGATGTGTCTGTTACTTGAACTCTGTGAAGCATTTATTTGGGGTGCAATTTCTGAGACTGGTAACTAATAAATGTATCCTCCGCAGCAGAGGTAACTCTGAGTCTTCCTTTCCTGTGGCGGTCCTCATGAGAGCCAGTTTCATCATAGCACTTGATGGTTTTTGCGACTGCATTTGAAGAAACTTTCAAAGTTCTTGACATTTTCCAGATTGACTGACCCTCATGTCTTAAAGTAATGATGGACTGTCATTTCTCTTTGCTTATTTGAGCTGTTCTTGCCATACAATGGAGTTGGTCTTTTACCAAATAGGGCCATCTTCTGTATACCACCCCTACCTTGTCACAACACAACTGATTGGAAAGAAATTCCACAAATTAACTTTTAACAGGGCACACCTGTTAATTTAAATGCATTCCAGGTGACTACCTCATGAAGCTGGTTGAGATAATGCCAAGATTATGTAAAGCTGTCATCAAGTCAAAGGGTGGCTACTTTGAAGAATCTCAAATATAAAATACATTTTGATTTGTTTTACACTTTTTCGGTTACTACATGATTCCATATGTGTTATTTCATATTTTTGATGCCTTTACTATTATTCTACAATGTAGAAAAAAGTAAAAAATAAAGAAAATCCGTTGAATGAGTAGGTGTGTCCAAACTTTTGATTGAAAACATTTTCCTTAAAGTATATATTTTTTATATTACTAATGTTACTGTCCCCGCTACAACAACAAAAATACTTAAATACATGTAATTTAGTCCTTGAAATATTTAATTGAAATACTGTAGAATTCCATTCGTTCCTATGGAGGACTGTGCCTTCTGGCAAGTTCCAATATGGCCGACCGGGGCTTCAAAGCCTCTCAATAGTTAATACATAGCACCTGCAGTCCAGGGTTTATGTACAGGACTCGCCCTAGCCCACGCTCCAAGTGACACATTTCGATTTAACCCTCCGTCTGCAGTCAGTTTTGTGCATAATACATTATGGTGATGTTGTGACTGACATAAACTAGATTTCCATCCCATTTGCCACAGATTTCCGTGCCAATATTCTAAAATCTGCATAAAACAATATGCATATTTTCCCACCAGATGTTTCCATCAAACTGACTTATTTCCGATAAAAGGCTGTGCGTGATGACGTAGTGCACATAAAAAACTTTTGCGTTTAAATTCCCATGTACTGAATGAAAAATACAAGTTAAAATGGTTTTCATCGCATTTTGAACTCGAATTATGTTTTAGTCACAGAAACTGTTGCGTTATATAGCAAATGTGCCCACTCTGGTCTTGGTACATGCGCTCTAGCCAACAACTCACAAATACAGTGCGGGTAAGGTACCTACATTATGAGATTATTATGGATAAGAGCAATATTATTTGTATTTGTCAAACGGCAGTCAAGCATCGATCATCATGTCACCAGAAAAAGACCCTCGACATTCATTGGAAAGGAGCATCACCTTCCACATTCACCATCTCTGAAGTTCATCATCATTTATTTAATCTGTAGCCTAATAAACTGCATGCTTTCCCAAGTCATAGTGGGATGACCACACAGCATATCATCGAATGACTCCAAATGTACTTCGATATGATGGTTATTATATCAATATTTGCGCTTAAATGCGTTTCCACCACCATTTCTCTCATGTCGAATAAACAAATTGTCTGTTGGCATTCATACAATTGAACCGGCATTTCCTGTTTCCATCAGCCAGCCCGGTTATGACTTTTCATGCGTTAAATAATTATTAATCTACATGAAATGGTTGGATGGAAATTCCACATTTACTACAGGCCTAAATGAGATTAAATGAAAAATATGTTGCTTATTCGTTTGTAGCAATTTTATTGTTTTTCGGGCAACATTTGATGATTGACAAATATTATACTTCTAGGGGACGGGGATGTTTACTCTTTCTGGGCATCACTAGTGTTTTGCCCACTAGATGACATCTGCAATTCTACAGCCATCTTGTGGTGTATGTTGGCTATTGCTATTCTATCATAGGCAATGCGCAGTCCTACAAATATGCACGGATTTACATTTTTACCCACTGTCCCCCATTTGTAGCAGTGGCATACCGCGGCCCTGCAAGATCTGAGAAAGCCTACATAATTCTACACATTCTACACAAAGAAAAACATTTGCAGTCTTATAGCCAGTGATGTAAAGTACTTAAGTAAAAATACTTTAAAGTACTACTTAAGTCGTTTTTTGGGGTATCTGTACATTACTTTACTATGTATATTTTTGTCAACTTTTATTTCACTACATTCCTAAAGAAAATATTGTACTTTTTACTCCATACATTTTCCCTGACAACCAAAAGTACTCGTTACATTTTGAACACTTAGCAGGACAGAAAAATTATCAAATTCACACACTTATCAAGATAACACCTGGTCATCCCTACTGCCTCTGGCCTTGCAGACTCACTAAACCCAAATATATATTTTGTAAATAATGTCTGAGTGTTGGAGAGTGCCCCTGGCTATCCTTAAAAACAAGAAAATGTGGCTGTGTGCTTTGCTTAATATAAGGAATTTTCAATAATTTATACTTTTACTTTTGATAGTTAAGTATATTTTAGCAATTACATTTACTTTTGATATTTAAGTATATTTTAAACCAAATAGTTTTAGACTTTTACTCAAGTAGTATTTTACTGGCTGACTTTCACTTTTACTTGAGTAACTTTCTGTTAAGGTATCTATACTTTTACTCAAGTAGTATTTTACTGTCTGACTTTCACTTTTACTTGAGTAACTTTCTATTAAGGTATCTATACTTTTACTCAAGTAGTATTTTACTGGCTGACTTTCACTTTTACTTGAGTAACTTTCTGTTAAGGTTTCTATACTTTTACTCAAGTATCACAATTGGGTACTTTTTCCTCCACTGCTTATAGCTAATCTCATGCTATTCTACACATATTGCCGTGAGGCAGAGAGTAAAATGTGCAGTTTTACAGCTAATCTCCTGCAATTCAAATCATTTTTGACATGGCTTATGACAGGGTGGCCATCAAATTACTAGAGGGGCTATGTCATAAACCCTTGAAGTTCAAAAATGGGGTGAAAATGGTACTATTATTATTATTGTAGCTAATTATTAAATAGCGAATTATTGTCAACCTAAAATATTGCCATATAATTATAAATACAGTTTACACAGGTTTTATACAAATGTCTGTATAAATAGCCTTAAAATATATGTAAACAGACAATAAATGTCTACAGTTTTTAATTGGAAAGCTGTAAGTACTATTATCAAATCAAGCCAATGATTTGTAGGCTAATAAGAGCTTAATATGGCCGATATGAATATCAGCTTGAAAAAGGCCTACCCAGGTAAGTCCTTCCACTCCAGGCTACAGCTGAGGTTGTGAGGCCCTCTTGGAGCTTTTTTCATTTGGTTTATATTGTTCCATTCCTTTGTTTAGCAGCAGTACAGTTGAAACTTGAAACCCAGGCCCCGAAACTATGAGAAAAGAAAAGTGCCCATTGAATAGCCTATAGGCCTACCGAAACTTCAGTGACCGAAAGACAATCAGACGGTCCTTTGTAATTTTCCTGAGGGCTGCTCCAATCAGAACCGTTCCGGGCCGCGCCCAGCCCCTATCGGAATGGGCGTTCACGCGCCACAGGTGCAGGTAGCAGATAGGTAGTAGTCAAGGGTTGTCATCAGCAAAAATAGTCCGTTTTGGAGAAACACTTTGTTTGGCAAACTGGAATGTGTTCTATCCTACAGTGTTTATTTTAAGCATAGAAGTATAGTATATTGTATCATTGTTTTATTGAGGATTGCACTCTTGACTTTGTAATAAATAATGGCATTTGGGGAAGTTTGGAGTTCATGAAGTGCCACCGCAGTCCTCTGGGCTTTTGACTCCGTAGCCTTGGATGGAGTGAGTGCGTGCGTGAGGGGCTCAGCCACCCACCGACTTCTGTAGACTTCTTATAGCTCAAAGCTGCTTATCAATTCTCAATCAAGTAGGTTTTAAATATATTGGTTGTATGAGTACTATGGGAGGACTTAGCCAGATGAAACTGGCAGTTAACTTTTTAACCATCGGATTGGTTCTCCTTTGTCTACCATGTGGATCATACACGGAGATTCCACCCAAACCCCCTGGTTCGGTGACCGTCCTACCCCCTGTCAAGCCAGCGGGGGGTCCACAAGCGTTTCCCGACGCGGAGAACTCGAATCTCCCGGTCTTCACAATGGATTATCCCCGTATACAGGTGCCGTTTGAGGTCACGCTTTGGGTGCTGCTCGCGTCATTCGCCAAGATTGGTAAGCAAAGTAAACAACCATGGACAAACAACTCCGTGAGAAATAATACGAGGTAAGGTATTTGCCCGTTCAATCTTCAAGTCACCTCAGTTTCGTGGTAAGGTGTGACATTCCTGATGGGCAAGGGCATACTGTAGGGTTGACTCAGACGTTAGGGGACACACATTTTGCTATGGGGTTCGGCTGGCATGCAGATCCCATTTTTTTTGTAGTGAATTTTGAGAAAAGGATACAGACAAATATTAACTTACAATTGGGCACATTTACAGGGCTAATGGGGACCTTGCAGAGGGGCACTTACACTGGTACAGTCCAATCAGTCTTGGGGCCATGGCCTTTCATACTGTTATATATATTCGATTAAACATCCATTTTGTACTCTTTCTCTGCTACTGTATGATTCATTTATTAGTATTTTTCTCAGTTCCCCTATGTCAGGTTGTTACTACTGCTGCTCTACATACTGTATGGGTTGAGACTTAACATAATATTTTTAATGTATAATACAGTTTTTATACTGCGATAATAACCAGCAACATACACAGTTAAAAATTATTTTAATACAAAAACAAAGGTAGACATGAAAGGTCTAACGGAAATTAATCAAGCTCCACTACACAATAATACAGAAATATATAATCATGGGTGCCTCTTTCCTGCATGAAGTTAACACATGCAACAGACCCACTAGACTTAAAGAACAATTCCACCCCAAAGCTATCTTTTGGTATTTGTTTCATTAGTCCATTGTTGACATATTGCCAAAATGTTTTGCATGTCAGCGATCAAGTTTTCAAGATATATAACTTACAAAATACAGAAATCCAATCAAATCAAATCATACTTTATTTGTCACATGCGCCGAATACAACAAGTGTAGACCTTACCGTGAAATGCTTACTTACAAGCCCTTAACCAACAGTGCAGTTCAAGAAGAGTTAAGAAAATATTTACCAAATAAACTAAAGTAAAAAAGAATACAAAGTAACACAATGACATAACAATAACGAGGCTATATACAGGGGCTACCGTTACCGAGTCAGTGTGTGGGGGTACAGGTTAGAGGTAATTTGTACATGTAGGTAGGAGTGAAGTGATAATAAACAGTGAGTAGCAGCAGTGTACAAAACAATGTAATAGTCCGGTGGCCATTTGATTAGCTGTTCAGCAGCCTTATGGCTTGGGGGTAGAAGCTGTTAAGGAGCCTTTTGGTCCTATACTTGGCGCTCTGGTACCGCTTGCCATGCGGTAGCAGAGAAAACAGTCTATGACTTGGGTGACTGGAGTCTCTGACATTTTTATGGGCTTTCCTTTGACACTGTCTATTATATAGATTCTGGATGTCAGGAAGCTTTGCCTCAGTGGTGTACTGGTCCCGTACGCACTACCCTCTGTAGCGCCTTACGGTCAGATGCCAAACAGTTGCCATACCAGTGGGTGAATCAACCGGTCAGGATGCTCTCGATGGTGCAGCTCAATAACTTTTTGAGGATCTGGGGACCCATGCCAAATCTTTTCAGTCTCCTGAGGGGGAATAGGTTTAGTTGGGCTCTCTTCACGACTGTCTGGTGTGTTTGGACCATAATAGACCGTTGGTGATGTGGACATAAAGGAACTTGAAACTCTCGACCCGCTCCACTACAGCCCCGTAGATGTTAATGGGGGCCTGTTCGGCCCGCCTTTTCCTGTAATCCACGATCAGCTCCTTTGTCTTGCTCACATTTAGGGAGAGGTTGTTGTCCTGGCACTACACTGCCAGTTCTCTGAGCACCTCCCTATAGGCTGTCTCATCATTGTCAGTGATCAGGCCTACCACTGTTGTGTCATCAGCAAACTTAATGATGGTGTTGGAGTCGTGTTTGGCCACGCAGTCGTGGGTGAACAGGGAGTACAGGAGGGGACTAAGTACACACCCCTGAGGGGCCCCATTGTTGAGGATCAGTGTGGCAGACGTGTTGTTGCCTACCCTTACCACCTGGGGGCGGCCCGCCAGGAAGTCCAGGATCCAGTTGCAGAGGGAGGTGTTTAGTCCCAGGGTCCTTAGCTTAGTGATGAACTTCATGGGCACTACGGTGTTGAACGCTGAGCTGTAGTCAATGAACAGCATTCTCACATAGGTGTTCCTTTTGTCCAAGTGGGAAAGGGCAGTGTGGAGTGCTATTGAGATTGCGTCATCTGTGGATCTGTTGGGGCGGTATTCGAATTGGAGTGGGTCTAGGGTATCTGGGAGGATGCTGTTGATGTCAGCCATGACCAGCCTTTCAAAGCACTTCATGGCTACTGACATGAGTGCTACGGGGCGGTAATCATTTAGGCAGGTTACCTTCGCTTCCTTGGGCACAGGGACTATGGTGGTCTGCTTGTAACATGTAGGTATTACAGACTCAGTCAGGGAGAGATTGAAAATGTCAGGGAAGACGCATGCTTTGAGTACACGTCCTGTTAACTTCTTTGGGCTACAATCCCGGTAACGGGATCGATATGACAACAGCCAGTGAAAGTGCAGGGAGCCAAATTCAAAAAACAGAAATCTCATAATTAAAATTCCTCAGACATACATACATGTGTCTAATACCATTTTAAAGGTCATCTTGTTGTTAATCCTACCAAAGTGTCCGATTTCAAATATGCTTTTCAGCGAAAGCACCACAAACGATTATGTTAGGTCACCACCAAGCCACAGAATAAGCACAGCCATTTTTCCAGCCAAAGATAGCAGTCACAAAAAGCACAAATAGAGATAAAATTAATCACTAACCTTTGATGATCTTCATCAGATGACACTCATAGGACTTCATGTTACACAATACATGTATGTTTTGTTTGAGTTCATATTTATATAAAAAAATCTGAGTTTGCATTGGCACGTTACATTCACTAGTTCCAAAAACATCCAGTGATTTTGCATAGCCACATCGTTTCAACAGAAATACTCATCATAAATGTAGATGATAATATAAGTTATACACATGGAATTATAGATATACCTCTCCTTAATGCAACCGCTGTGTCAGATTTCAAAAAAACTTTACGGAAAAAGCAAACCATGCAATAATCTGAGACGGCTCTCAGAACAATAGTCAAATTAGCCGCCATGTTGGATTCAACAGAAACCAGAAATTACATGATAAATGTTTCCTTACCTTTGATGATCTTCATCAGAATGCACTCCCAGGAATCCTAGGTCCACAATAAATGCTTGATTTGTTCGATAATGTCCGTTATTTATGTCCAATTAGCTACTTTTGATAGCGCGTTTGGTAAACAATTCCAAAGTCACGAAGCGCGTTCCCTAAAAGCTGACGAAATGTCCAAAAGTTCAGTAACAGTCAGTAGAAACATGTCAAACGATGTATTGAATCATTCTTTAGAATGTTGTTAACATAAATCTTGAATAACGTTCCAACCGGAGAATTACATTGACTTCAGATGAGCGATGGAACAGAGCTCCCTCTTATGTGAACGCGCATGGTGAAAGCATGCTCAGGTCATGGCAGACTTGACTAATTCCTCTCTCATTCGGCCCCCCTTCACAGTAGAGGCATCAGACAAAGTTCTACAGACTGTTGACATCTAGTGGAAGCCGTAGGAAGCGAAAACTTGTATCTCGCTGTGATTTCAATGGGATCTTGGTTGAAAATCGACCAGCCTCAGAATTTCCACTTCCTGTTTGGATTTTTTCTCAGGTTTTTGCCTGCCATATGAGTTCTGTTATACTCACAGACCTAATTCAAACAGTTTTAGAAACTTCAGAGTGTTTTCTATACAATACTAATAATAATATGCATATATTAGCAACTATGACTGAGGAGCAGGCAGTTTACTCTGGGCACCTCTGTGCACCTTTCATCCAAGCTACTCAATACTGCCCCTGCAGCCACAAGAAGTTAATCATCTGGCCCCACGGTTTTGTGAATGTTGACCTGTTTAAAGGTCTTGCTCACATCGGCTACCAAGAGCGTTATCACACAGTCACCCAGAACAGTTGGTGCTCCCGTGCATGCTTCAGTGTTGCTTGCCTCGAAGCGAGCATAAAAGGCATTTAGCTCGTCTGGCAGGTTCGCGTCACTGGGAAACTCGCGTCTGGGTTTCCCTTTGTAGTCCGTAATAGTTTTCAAGCCCTGCCACATCCGACGAGCGTCAGAGCCGGTGTCTTAATCCTGTATTGACGCTTTCCATGTTTGATGGTTCGTCTGAGGGCATAGCGGGATTTCTTATAGGTGTTCGGATTAGTGTCCCACTCCTTGAAAGCGTCAGCTCTAGCCTTTAGCTCGATGCGGATGTTGCCTGTAAACAATGGCTTCTGGTTGGGATATGTACGTACAGTCACTGTGGGGACAACGTCGGCGATGCACTTACTGTTGAAGCCAATGACTGAGGTGGTATACTCCTCAATGCTATTGGATGAATCCCGGAACATATTCCAGTCTGTGCTAGCAAAACAGTTCTGTAGCGTAGCATCCGCATCATCTGACCACTTCCGTATTTAACTAGTCAGTGGTACTTCCTGCTTTAGTTTTTGCTTGTAAGCAGGAATGAGGAGGATAGAATTATGGTCAGATTTGCCAAATGGAGGGCGGGGGTGAGCTTTGTATGCATCTCTGTGTATGGAGTGAAGGTGGTCTAGAGTTTTTTTCCCTCTGGTTACACATGTGGTTACACAGCATACCACCCTGCATACCACTGTTGGCTTGCTTCTGAAGCTAAGCAGGGTCGGTCCTGGTCAGTCCCTGGATGGGAGACCAGATGCTGCTGGAAGTGGTGTTGGAGGGCCAGTAGGAGGCACTCTTTCCTCTGGTCTAAAAAATATCCCAATGCCCCAGGGCAGTGATTGGGGACACTGCCCTGTGTAGGGTGCCGTCTTTCGGATGGGACGTTAAACGGGTGTCCGGACTCTCTGAGGTCATTAAAGATCCCATGGCACTTATCGTAAGAGTAGGGGTGTTAACCCCGGTGTCCTGGCTAAATTCCCAATCTGGCCCTCAAACCATCATGGTCACCTAATAATCCCCAGTTTATAATTGGCTCATTCATCCCCCTCCACTCCCCTGTAACTATTCCCCAGGTCGTTGCTGCAAATGAGAACGTGTTCTCAGTCAACTTACCTGGTAAAATAACGGTAAAATAAAAAAATAAAAAATAAAATAAATAAAAATGTGACGGGCTGGTAAAACTTTGGTAAAACTGATTTAAGTTTGCCTGCATTAAAGTCCCCGACCACTAGGAGGGCCACTTCTAGGTGAGCATTTTCTTGTTTGCTTATGGCCTTATAGAGTTGGATGAGTGCGGTCTTATAATGCCGGTATGATGCATTTTGTCTCTGTTAGCTTTGTATGCGTTAGCCTAGCCTACCTGTTGTTATTAAAAGCACCACTTTATATCATTATTCACACACTCAGAATTTGCTGCTTCATGTTCAGTAGACTACCTCTCCTCTCTTAGTTGAGGGTGCGAGATCAAGGGTGCCTAGTATGTGTGTGTGGTCTGAATGAAATAGAGTAGGCTGCCTATGCATGGGCGGAGAATCACGTGGCAGTTATCTTTCCAAGGAAATTAACTTAAATATGAATAGATTATAGTTTACTACAGTGTCTGTCAATAAGTATTGATATTTATACATAATTGAAAAGGAAAAGGCCCAACGCGCGCATATGCTACCATGGTGAACGAGCATTGCGCCTTTTTATTTAATAAATAGATTGATTACACATTTATTTGTCTCTGTCTGAAAATCATCCTTCTGAAAGGGAGCTCGAGAGTGTCTGCTCTTGAGCTACAAACTCTGCTCTCTTCAAACTACGTCTAGATTATCGGCTGATATAGCCAGTAATACTGATAGCTTAATATAATGGGCCATGTGAGAATCTCTAGAAATGTTACCTATTTCTATGTTTGGTTTTGTGCATTTTGATATTGCTGGGACCATGGCTGGCAAGTGAGCTGTGTCACATACACCTACAATAACATTGCGGGACTGCAGGTGGGTTTGGGACCAGTTCTTGCAGTAGTGGGTGGGAGTCCAGCGGTGCGGGCGGATGCTGGGGGATGCAGTATGAAAAGCTTGACCAGTGGTACATCCATGATGAAGACTAAGGGAATATCTCCATTTCATGCTCTAAGCGTCCTCTCTCCTAATCTCTTTCTCAAAACCCATTGGATGAGAAAGCCAGAAGTCCCTCCCCTCTGACCTCCTCCAATGGGTTTTGAGAAGGCTACGAGGAGAGAGTACGCAAGGAGTATGAAATTGAGATCTTCCCCTAGGAAGTGATTGTGCAAGTAATTCTGTACTAGCAAGCAGGCATTCATGGATAAGAGCGTCTGCTAAATGACTTAAATGTAAATGTAATGATTTCAAAGCATTCACTGTCAGTTTTTCACACAGCCAGAACTACCCAGCTTTAGCTAGTTAGATAAAACCTGACACAGCTAGAAAACAACTCAACTGTAAATATAAAGCTAACTAAATAGCTACTAGCCAGGAGAAAGCCTATAGTTGTTCACGTTCATTCTAACATATCAAAATGTATTCACATTCATACACTTTTTACTTAAACTTTGTCGTTGCCAACAACAATTACGACAACACTTTATGTGCATAGTCCATCTGTAGATGCTCTATAGACTGTCAGTAACATTTCAACTAACTATCTACTAACCATAGCTCTAGCCCTAACCCTTATTCTAACCCTAAACTTAACCCTAACCCTAACCTTGACCCTTACCCTAAGTCTTATTCTAAAGCTAACGCTAACCGTAACCTTAGTGAACAGTTGCTTATCAACAGATCATTTGTTGATAGTATGTCCACAATTAGGCCTACTTTCCCTGGTACAGTGAGTAATGATGGTGGTGCTGAACAGTGCCACACTGCTTGGAACAACCCAGAGTGGGGTCATGGAAATGACTCAAGTTCCAGCAGCCGAGGCCTTTTCATAATAAAAGTCCCTCAACAATCTGGCAAATAATTTTCAAAATAAAAGTCTCGCAATTCTTATTTTTTTTTATTTGAGGGGACCATTTTACTTGCTTCAAACATTTGGGGGGACATGTCCCCACTGTTCCCCCGGCTCCTACACCCTTGCTGATGGGAATAAAAACATATTGGCAGTAGTAGAAGTTGCCATTTGACACAGATCTAGGGTTCATATATCTATCCTGACCTTAACCATTTGAGGGGGAAATGCAAAACTTACCATAACCTCTAGAGGAGACAGTGAGCTATCTCCCTTGCCCTTGCCATTAGATCGAATCCAAGATGGCGTAGCAGTCAGATGTCCTTTGTCCTCGTCCTGTCCCGTGTATATATTTTTTATATATTTTTCTTCGCATTTCTTTTTATATATATATTTTTTCTTCTTAAAAACTTAACTTCAAAACACTCTCCTGCAACCTACCTCACCAAATGTGGTGCGGATGTGTTTTTTTTTCTCCTCAAAGGTATTATTCACCTCATATCCGAAATCTAACAACAAAATGCTAGCCAGAAGTTAGCCAGCTCACAAGCTAACGTGAGTAGTTCAGCTAACCACAGCTAGCGCTTATCAGCTATCCTTTAGCTCGGAAAACTATTGCCAGTTTTGTACAACGCGACTCAGACCAGAGCATACCAGACCTATTTTCTCTCCATATCCCCGGATTTTTACCGCAAGCTCTGGACATTTACACCTGGATCTTGCAGCTAACTAGCTGCTATCCGAGTGACTATTGGCTAACATCAATTCCGGAGCAAACACCAATTATCCCGGAGCTAGCCAGCTGAAGAGTTCCATCAGCCACTCCTGGGCTACAATCACCTATCCGGACCCGTTTTACTGCCGATGCGGAGCCCCACCGGGCCTTCACGACTGGGATACCGACGTTATCTGCCCGAGGGAGTTATTCATCTAGCCAGAAGTTAGCCAGCTCACAAGCTAACGTGAGTAGTTCAGCTAACCACAGCTAGCGCTTATCAGCTATCCTTTAGCTCGGAAAACTATTGCCAGTTTTGTACAACGCGACTCAGACCAGAGCATACCAGACCTATTTTCTCTCCATATCCCCGGATTTTTACCGCAAGCTCTGGACATTTACACCTGGATCTTGCAGCTAACTAGCTGCTATCCGAGTGACTATTGGCTAACATCAATTCCGGAGCAAACACCAATTATCCCGGAGCTAGCCAGCTGAAGAGTTCCATCAGCCACTCCTGGGCTACAATCACCTATCCGGACCCGTTTTACTGCCGATGCGGAGCCCCACCGGGCCTTCACGACTGGGATACCGACGTTATCTGCCCGAGGGAGTTATTCAACTGGCCCCTCCATCGCGACGTAACCTGAACGCCCATATGCTAACTGCGGCCCGCTAATCGTTAGCTGTCTTGAGCATATCGGCTGCTATCTGAACAGGTCTATCGAACAATCTTACGCCGCGGGCTAGCTTAGTGGAGGCCTCACTGCTCCATCTACGGCTGCCCCCTGGACACTATGATCACTTGGCTACATAGCTGATGCTTGCTTGACTGTCCATTAATTCACGGTACTCCATTCCGTTTATTTGTGTTTTATCTGTCGGCTCTGTGCTTTAACTCAGGATCTGTGTGTAGTTAATCCGACCCTCTCTGCCTAGCCGTCGCCATTTTTACCTGCTGCTGCTGTGTTAACTGACTAGCTGCTGTTATCTCACCTGTTGTTTTAGCTAGCTCTCCCAATCAAGACCTGCAATCACTTTATGCCTTATTGTATGTCTCCCTCAAATATCAATATGCCTTGCATACTGTTGTTCAGGCTAGTTATCATTGTTTTGGTTTGCAATGGACCCCGTAGTTCCACTCTCCGTACCTCCGATACCCCCTTTGTCCCACCCCCCACACATGCGGTGACCTCACCCATTGAGACCAGCATGTCCAGAGATACAACCTCTCTTATCATCACCCAGTGCCTGGGCTTGCCTCCGCTGTACCCACGCCCCACCATACCCCTGTCTGCACATTATGCCCAGAATCTATTCTACCACGCCCATAAATCTGCTCCTTTTATTCTTTGTCCCCAACGCTCTAGGCGACCAGTTTTGATAGCCTTTAGCCGCACCCTCATCCTACTACTCCTCTGTTCCTCGGGTGATGTGGAGGTAAACCCAGGCCCTGCATGTCCCCAGTCACCCTCATTTGTTGACTTCTGTGATCGAAAAAGCCTTGGCCTCATGCATGTCAACATCAGAAGCCTCCTCCCTAAGTTTGCCTTACTCACCGCTTTAGCACACTCTGCCAACCCTGATGTCCTTGCCGTGTCCGAATCCTGGCTTAGGAAGGCCACCAAAAATTCTGAGATTTCCATACCCAACTATAACACTTTCCGTCAAGATAGAACTGCCAAAGGGGGAGGAGTTGCAATCTACTGCAGAGATAGCCTGCAAAGTTCTGTCATACTTTCCAGGTCTATGCCCAAACAGTTTGAACTTCTAATTTTAAAAATTAATCTCTCCAGAAATAAGTCTCTCACTGTTGCCGCCTGCTACCGACCCCCCTCAGCTCCCAGCTGTGCCCTGGACACCATCTGTGAATTGATCGCTCCCCATCTAGCTTCAGAGTTTGTTCTGTTAGGTGACCTAAACTGGGATATGCTTAACACCCCGGCAGTCCTACAATCCAAGCTTGATGCCCTCAATCTCACACAAATCATCAAGGAACCCACCAGGTACAACCCTAAATCCGTAAACATGGGCACCCTAATAGACATTATCCTGACCAACCTGCCCTCCAAATACACCTCTGCTGTCTTCAATCAAGATCTCAGTGATCACTGCCTCATTGCCTGTATCCGCCACGGGTCCGCGGTCAAACGACCACCCCTCATCACTGTCAAACGCTCCCTAAAACACTTCTGCGAGCAGGCCTTTCTAATCGACCTGGCCCGGGTACCCTGGAAGGATATTGACCTCATCCCGTCAGTTGAGGATGCCTGGTCATTCTTTAAATGTTACTTCCTCACCATATTAGACAAGCATGCTCCGTTCAAAAAATGCAGAACCAAGAACAGATATAGCCCTTGGTTCACTCCAGACCTGACTGCCCTCGACCAGCACAAAAACATCCTGTGGCGAACTGCAATAGCATCGAAGAGCCCCCGCGATATGCAACTGTTCAGGGAAGTCAGGAACCAATACACGCAGTCAGTCAGGAAAGCAAAGGCCAGCTTTTTCAAGCAGAAATTTGCATCCTGTAGCTCTAACTCCAAAAAGTTCTGGGATACTGTAAAGTCCATGGAGAACAAGAGCACCTCCTCCCAGCTGCCCACTGCACTGAGGCTAGGTAACATGGTCACCACCGATAAATCCGTGATAATCGAAGACTTCAACAAGCATTTCTCAATGGCTGGCCATGCCTTCCTCCTGGCGACTCCAACCTTGGCCAACAGCCCCGCCCCCTCCGCTGCTACTCGCCCAAGCCTCCCCAGCTTCTCCTTTACCCAAATCCAGATAGCAGATGTTCTGAAAGAGCT
This sequence comes from Salvelinus alpinus, assembly GCF_045679555.1. NCBI lineage: Eukaryota > Metazoa > Chordata > Actinopteri > Salmoniformes > Salmonidae > Salvelinus > Salvelinus alpinus. Next base: position 15,308,605 of record NC_092105.1, on the reverse strand, counting down.
GGAAAACCTGGACCCATACAAATCAGCTGGGCTTGACAATCTGGACCCCCTATTTCTGAAACTGTCCGCCGCCATTGTCGCACCCCCTATCACCAGCCTGTTCAACCTCTCCTTCGTATCATCTGAGATCCCCAAGGATTGGAAAGCTGCCGCGGTCATCCCCCTCTTCAAAGGGGGAGACACCCTGGACCCAAACTGTTACAGACCTATATCCATCCTGCCCTGCCTATCTAAGGTCTTCGAAAGCCAAGTCAACAAACAGATCACTGACCATCTCGAATCCCACCGTACCTTCTCCGCTGTGCAATCCGGTTTCCGAGCCGGTCATGGGTGCACCTCAGCCACGCTCAAGGTACTAAACGATATCATAACCGCCATCGATAAAAGACATTACTGTGCAGCCGTCTTCATCGACCTGGCCAAGGCTTTCGACTCTGTCAATCACCATATTCTTATCGGCAGACTCAGTAGCCTCGGTTTTTCTAATGACTGCCTTGCCTGGTTCACCAACTACTTTGCAGACAGAGTTCAGTGTGTCAAATCGGAGGGCATGTTGTCCGGTCCTCTGGCAGTCTCTATGGGGGTACCACAGGGTTCAATTCTCGGGCCGACTCTTTTCTCTGTATACATCAATGATGTTGCTCTTGCTGCGGGCGATTCCCTGATCCACCTCTACGCAGACGACACCATTCTATATACTTCCGGCCCTTCCTTGGACACTGTACTATCTAACCTCCAAACGAGCTTCAATGCCATACAACACTCCTTCCGTGGCCTCCAACTGCTCTTAAACGCTAGTAAAACCAAATGCATGCTTTTCAACCGTTCGCTGCCTGCACCCGCACGCCCGACTAGCATCACCACCCTGGACGGTTCCGACCTAGAATATGTGGACATCTATAAGTACCTAGGTGTCTGGCTAGACTGCAAACTCTCCTTCCAGACTCATATCAAACATCTCCAATCCAAAATCAAAGCAAGAATCGGCTTTCTATTCCGCAACAAAGCCTCCTTCACTCACGCCGCCAAACTTACCCTAGTAAAACTGACTATCCTACCGATCCTCGACTTCGGCGATGTCATCTACAAAATAGCTTCCAATACTCTACTCAGCAAACTGGATGCAGTTTATCACAGTGCCATTCGTTTTGTTACTAAAGCACCTTATACGACCCACCACTGCGACCTGTATGCCCTAGTCGGCTGGCCCTCGCTACATGTTCGTCGTCAGACCCACTGGCTCCAGGTCATCTACAAGGCTATGCTAGGTAAAGTGCCGCCTTATCTCAGTTCACTGGTCACGATGGCTACACCCACCCGCAACACGCGCTCCAGCAGGTGTATCTCACTGATCATCCCTAAAGCCAAAACCTCATTTGGACGCCTTTCCTTCCAGTTCTCTGCTGCCTGCGACTGGAACGAATTGCAAAAATCTCTGAAGTTGGAGACTTTTATCTCCCTCAACAACTTTAAAAATCTGCTATCCGAGCAGCTAACCGATCGCTGCAGCTGTACATAGTCCATCTGTAAACTACCCACCCAATTTACCTACCTCACCACCCATACTGCTTTTATTTATTTACTTTTCTGCTCTTTTGCACACCAGTATCTCTTCTTGCACATGATCATCTGATGATTTATCACTCCAGTGTTAATCTGCTAAATTGTAATTATTCGATTTATTGCCTACCTCATGCCTTTTGCACACATTGTATATAGATTCTCTTTTTTTTTTTTTTTTTCTACCATGTTATTGACTTGTTTATTGTTTACTCCATGTGTAACTCTGTGTTGTCTGTTCACACTGCTATGCTTTATCTTGGCCAGGTCGCAGTTGCAAATGAGAACTTGTTCTCAACTAGCCTACCTGGTTAAATAAAGGTGAAATAAAATTAAAAAAAATATATAAAAAAATGTATACCATTCATAATATAAAATAATGTAATATATGACATTTAGCAGACACTTTTATCCAAAGCGACTTACAGTTATGCATGCATACATTATTTAGATATGGGTAGTCCTGGGAATCCAGTCCACTATCCTGGCGTTGCAAGCACCATGCTCTATCAACAACTCTTGAGTTACAGAGGACAAAGTACCACATGCTATATGTGTACTTATAAACTGGGTGGTTTGAGCCCTGAATGCTGATTGGCTGACAGCCGTGGTATATCAGACCATATACTACGGGTATGACAAAACATTTATTTTTACTGCTCTAGTTACATTGGTAACCAGTTTATAATAGCAATAAGGCACTTCGGGGGTTTGTGGGATATGGCCAATTTACCACGACTAAGGGCTGTATCCAGGCACTACGCGTTGCGTCATACATAAGAACACCCCTTAGCCATGGTACATTGGCCATATAGCACACCCCCTCGTGCCTTATTGCTTAAATGTAAACCTCCTCATTCCCCATCTACGTTTGTCTCATGTGTAGGCCCATAAAGACCACAGGGTGTTCTAGAGCCTGGCATATACACTACATGACCAAAAGTATGTGGACACCTGCTCGTCGAACATCTCATTCCAAAATCATAGGCATTAATATGGAAGGCTTTCCACTAGAAGTTGGAACATTGCTGCAGGGACTTTCTTCCATTCAGCCACAAGAGCATTAGTGAGGTTAGGCACTGATGTTGGGCGATTAGGCCTGGCTCGCAGTCAGCGTTCCAATTCATCCCAAGGTGTTCGATGGGGTTGAGGTCAGGGCTCTGTGCAGGCGAGTCAAGTTCTTCCACACCGATCTCGACAAACCATTTCTGTATGGTCTTCGCTTTGTGGATGGGGGCATTGTTATGCTGATACAGCAAAGGGCCTTCCCCAAACTGTTGCCACAAATTTGGAAGCACAGAATCGTCCAGACTGGCACTGTATGCTGTAACGTTAAGATTTCCCTTCACTGGAACTAAGGGGCCTAGCCTGAACCATGAAAAACAGCCCCAGAACATTATTCCTCTTCCACCAAACTTTACAGTTGGCACTATGCGTTCGGACTGGTAGCGTTCTCCTGGCATCCACCAAACCCAGATTCGTCCGTCGGACTGTCAGATGGTGAAGCGTGATTGATTGCTCCAGAGAACGCGTTTCCACTGCTCCAGAGTCCAATGGCGATGAGCTTCATACCACTCCAGCCGACGCTTGGCATTGCGCATGGTGATCATAGGCTTGTGTGCGGCTGCTTGGCCATGGAAACCCATTTCATGGAGCTCCCAATGAACAGTTATTGTGCTGACGTTGCTTCCAGAGGAAGTTTGGAACTTGCTAGTGAGTGTTGCAACCGAGGATAGACGATTCAGCACTTGGCGGTCCCATTCTGTGAGCTTGTGTGGCCTACCACTTCACGGCTGAGCCGCTGTTGCTTCTAGATGTTTCCACTTCACAATAATAGTACTTACCGTTGACTGGGGCATCTTTAGCAGGGCATAAATTTTACAAACTGACTTGTTGGAAAGGTGGCATCCTATGACGGTGCCACGTTGAATGTCACTGATCTCTTCATTAAAGCCATTCTACCACCAGTGTTTGTCTATGGAGATTGCATGGCTGTGTGCTTGATTTTATACACCTGTCAGCAACGGATGTGGCTGAAATAGCCGAAACCATTCATTTGAAGGGGTGTCCACATACTTTTGTATATATAGAGTATCTGTCATGTACAGTATCTGACCTTCAACCTCTTTCTCTCACAGGTTTCCATGTATACCACAAGATTACCTTCTGGGTCCCAGAGTCATGTCTCCTGATCAGTATTGGGCTGATCGTAGGGGCCATCATGCACTCTGTCCACGAGGAGCCCCCTGCTGTGCTCAGCTACAACGTATTCTTCCTCTTCATGCTGCCTCCCATCGTACTGGAGTCTGGATACTTTATGCCCACGCGACCGTTCTTCGAGAACGTGGGAACGGTACGATGGTTTTATGCGCTAATACCAATATTAATTATGGTCTCTGGAGGGACTCAAGGGGCTGGTTTCCCTGACACTGATCAAGCCTATAGTCCTGGACTAATATGTGCTCTAATGTTAAAAAGGGCTCTAGTGCTTTTTATTCCTGGAATAGGTTTAATCTGTGTCTGGGAAAACTGACCCTAAGAATTAGCGTACATTTCAACCAATACAGAAATATACTTGCTTTATTCCATTCTGTTAGGTGAACCATTTGCCATATAATGATTCACTTGATGCCTCATTGAACAATGGAAGTTCCCATACCATCTTCTGCCTACAGGTGCTTTGGTTTGCGGTGGTGGGCACCCTGTGGAACAGCATTGGGATAGGGATGTCTCTGTATGCGGTGTGTCAGATCGAGGCGTTTGAGGTGCAGGACATTAACCTTCAGGAGAACATGCTGTTTGCTGCCATCATCTCAGCTGTGGACCCAGTGGCCGTGCTCAGCGTGTTCGAGGATGTCTCTGTCAACGAGCAGCTCTACATCGTGGTGTTTGGAGAGTGCCTGTTCAACGATGCTGTCACTGTGGTGAGTGTGTGCGTGTGTGTGTGTGTGTGTGTGTGTGTGTGTGTGTGTGTGTGTGTGTGTGTGTGTGTGTGTGTGTGTGTGTGTGTGTGTGTGTGTGTGTGTGTGTGTGTGTGTGTGTGTGTGTGTGTGTGTGTGTGTGTGTGTGTGTGTGTGTGTGTGTGTGTGTGTCAGATGTGCAGCACCCAATGAGTACATTGTTGTGTTCTGGAAATGCCTATTGAACAAGGTGTCCCTGTTGTGAGCAGTAGTACATCATGATTCTTGGCAGAGTGACTAACTGTACATGCAGGTGCAGACAGAATGGGAGATAGAAGGTTACAAAGAGACACGTGTTGCTACATGTGAAGTCAGCCTGTCTGGATAACTGCATTCTTTGGTTCTGTGCCTTTGACTGCTTGTTCTCATAACATGCCAATGACATCACACACCCCAGGCTGAGTGCTGTTTTATAGGTCAGCAAAGCACCAGAAACAAGACACTTAAACCGTTCCTAATGTGCTGGTGCTAGTGGCACAGTTTAGTGAGCGTAATTCAAAGCTTTGACAGACCGGTAGCCCTTCCAACCACATGCAACACTCAAACAAACATCCGTACTGTTGCTCCTTCCAGTCCCATGTCAACACAATGGTCATGTTCAAACTAAGTCTTAACGTGGATGAGAGGACCGAAGGAAGTATCAGGACCAGTCACTGAACTGCCGGCTTAGTGTCTATAATAGGTCCTTTCTCAATATGTATACTACCGTGCTCCCCCTGAGTCACTGGATGTTAATCAATATGTACACTACCGTGCTCCCCCTGAGTCACTGGATGTTAATCAATATATACACTACCGTGCTCCCCCTGAGTCACTGGATGTTTCTCAATATGTACACTACCGTGCTCCCCCTGAGTCACTGGATGTTTCTCAATAAGCATTTTACCGTGCTCCCCCTGAGTCACTGGATGTTTCTCAATATGCATACTACCGTGCTCCCCCTGAGTCATTGGATGTTAATCAATATATACACTACCGTGCTCCCCCTGAGTCACTGGATGTTTCTCAATATGTACACTACCGTGCTCCCCCTGAGTCACTGGATGTTTCTCAATATGCATACTACCGTGCTCCCCCTGAGTCACTGGATGTTAATCAATATATACACTACCGTGCTCCCCCTGAGTCACTGGATGTTTCTCAATATGTACACTACCGTGCTCCCCCTGAGTCACTGGATGTTAATCAATATGTACACTACCGTGCTCCCCCTGAGTCACTGGATGTTTCTCAATATGTACACTACCGTGCTCCTCCTGAGTCACTGGATGTTTCTCAATATGTACACTACCGTGCTCCCCCTGAGTCACTGGATGTTTCTCAATATGTACACTACCGTGCTCCCCCTGAGTCACTGGATGTTAATCAATATGTACACTACCGTGCTCCCCCTGAGTCACTGGATGTTAATCAATATGTACACTACCGTGCTCCTCCTGAGTCACTGGATGTTACTCAATATGTACACTACCGTGCTCCCCCTGAGTCACTGGATGTTTCTCAATATGTACACTACCGTGCTCCCCCTGAGTCACTGGATGTTTCTCAATATGCATACTACCGTGCTCCTCCTGAGTCACTGGATGTTTCTCAATATGTACACTACCGTGCTCTCCCTGAGTCACTGGATGTTAATCAATATGTACACTACCGTGCTCCCCCTGAGTCACTGGATGTTAATCAATATGTACACTACCGTGCTCCTCCTGAGTCACTGGATGTTTCTCAATATGTACACTACCGTGCTCCCCCTGAGTCACTGGATGTTTCTCAATATGTACACTACCGTGCTCCCCCTGAGTCACTGGATGTTTCTCAATATGTACACTACCGTGCTCCTCCTGAGTCACTGGATGTTTCTCAATATGTACACTACCGTGCTCCCCCTGAGTCACTGGATGTTTCTCATTATGTACACTACCGTGCTCCCCCTGAGTCACTGGATGTTTCTCAATATGTACACTACCGTGCTCCCCCTGAGTCACTGGATGTTTCTCAATATGTACACTACCGTGCTCCCCCTGAGTCACTGGATGTTTCTCAATATGTACACTACCGTGCTCCCCCTGAGTCACTGGATGTTTCTCAATATGTACACTACCGTGCTCCCCCTGAGTCACTGGATGTTTCTCAATATGTACACTACCGTGCTCCCCCTGAGTCACTGGATGTTTCTCAATATGTACACTACCGTGCTCCTCCTGAGTCACTGGATGTTTCTCAATATGTACACTACCGTGCTCCCCCTGAGTCACTGGATGTTTCTCATTATGTACACTACCGTGCTCCCCCTGAGTCACTGGATGTTTCTCAATATGTACACTACCGTGCTCCCCCTGAGTCACTGGATGTTTCTCAATATGTACACTACCGTGCTCCCCCTGAGTCACTGGATGTTTCTCAATATGTATACTACCGTGCTCCCCCTGAGTCACTGGATGTTTCTCAATATGTACACTACCGTGCTCCCCCTGAGTCACTGGATGTTAATCAATATGCATACTACCGTGCTCCCCCTGAGTCACTGGATGTTTCTCAATATGTACACTACCGTGCTCCCCCTGAGTCACTGGATGTTTCTCAATATGTACACTACCGTGCTCCCCCTGAGTCACTGGATGCTTCTCAATATGTACACTACCATGCTCCCCCTGAGTCACTGGATGTTAATCAATATGCATACTACCGTGCTCCCCCTGAGTCACTGGATGTTAATCAATATGTACACTACCGTGCTCCCCCTGAGTCACTGGATGTTTCTCAATATGTACACTACCGTGCTCCCCCTGAGTCACTGGATGCTTCTCAATATGTACACTACCGTGCTCCCCCTGAGTCACTGGATGTTAATCAATATGCATACTACCGTGCTCCCCCTGAGTCACTGGATGTTAATCAATATGTACACTACCGTG